>NC_137657.1:6516451-6780794 GCF_963422515.1 Blennius ocellaris
ACTTACAATTACCCGGTAGCCAAGAGCAACATTTGCACAATTAACATGAAGATAAGCACAAAATATATACATATATTTTTACTGCTATTTGCTGATGACATGTTATTATTTAAATAGTTTTCCATACATATGTGTTGAATCTGTCAAATGTAAGAGATGGGGGGGGGGGCAAAATAAACATTTGATAGACGGCAAGCTGCTGAAACAGAAGCAGAAAATCAACCGTTTCGAATCTATGGTCATATATAAGTCTCATATAATGAAAACATGGCTCGTTGGCTGCCATGCCACCCAGAAGGAAGTCATTCTGTGCGTCTAATAAGACAATATCTGCCTTGCAGGAATCTCCCCCGGCTGGTGGAAAGAACGATAAAACGGCACAGACCATGAGTCACTGTAACTTTCACTGAACCCAACGCTAATGACAGTCTTTTAGGCAAAAGGTCGTTTTCCGCACATCTGTGGAACTGCTCTGTGACCATACATATTTATTTACTCATTAGACACACAATGTGTCTCATTTCAAAGGATTGTACTTTCGGAAAAAAAAGAAGAAAGAGTGGCCGCAGCCGCTTCGTCTCGATCAGCTCTTTTTGAGACCAGAGATCTAACTACCAGCTTGGCCGCCGCCTGTGTTCATCAGAGGCGGCGGGAACGGAACCCATCTGTCGCCGGACTCGCCGCTCAGCGAAAAGATTTTAAACAGTTTTTTCAAACTGCTTGTACTGAAGTCTGAGGAGGGAATGAAAGTCATCGTTTGCATTCTTCAAGCCTGTAAAAGGACATCGGTGCAACAGAAAATTCTCTATTGTGACATAAAGCCGAACAGTTTGAGTCGGCAGAGATGAAGATGAAGTAAAAGAGACAAGGTGAGAAAAGAAATGTAATAAGAGCCTGGCACGTCGACGACGTCATAAATAGATGAAGGGAAGTGACTGAAGCCTCATTTCTAATTTTCTCAGAATGTTTAAACTGTGATTCTTTGTATATTTTGTGCGTGTTTGTTTCCTTCTACAGTCCAAAAACATTCATTTGAGATTAAGTAGTGATTCTTGGAGTTCATTTACACAATGAGGTTTGCAAACGGAACACTTTTGTGGCGTTTTGGGCGACCGTTTACACGACAACGGTGCTTGGTGTCATTGAAAATGCAACTTTTTGAAAACAGCTCCCACAGAAATGGAGACATGGTGGTTTGCTCTTCTGCACATGTGCAAATAGATGGACAAGAGGAACAATGTTTCCTCAGTCGCGTCATGACTCCCAGTCCAGATTCTTCTGGGACTTTTATTTATTTTATTTTGACAGTCACCATAATAACAATTCAACTTGGTTGACTGCCCCTACAAATGTCTGTGTACTCTAATTGTTTATGTTTATATCATATTGTCCTCTGCGTGCATGTATGTGTGGTTTTATTATTATTTCTATTTATTTTATTCAAAATTTGTTGCAAAACTTCCAGTTCTTATTTTGAACGAAAGGCGCAGAAAATATTTACTCTTATTATGTCTGCCCCTTAATACCTTCACAATGATCAACATTGTAAACATACACATATTTACAGATAGTTTTAAAGTATTCTATATACAGTATGCACAATAAAACCAAAAAAACAAAGACAAACGACTCATGGCCTGGTATGCTAACTCCATCGTTTTCATTGTTTCTGCCATTTCTGTTGAAACAGACATCATTTTCAAAACATTGCTGTGTAAATGCAAAATGTTTCTGAAATGAAAATGACGATGTGTTTTCACTTGAAATGTTGTTTTGTAAACTTAAACAGGAAAATTTGTCCAAATTTGTCTAAAACCTAAACCTCAAAGTAATTCAATCAAGTCTCTTGGACCTGATCAAGTCCGGCCTTCATGCCCGCAGATGTAAAAATGTGCTGATGGAATACGTCAACCTGGAACGAGCACGTTAGAGCGAGCTGAGCTTCACTCTGGACAAGGTGAACCGACGCTGCTATGAAGCACATTTTACATCATCCGCAGTCTGGACGCGCTTTACATTATCACCCATTCACACACCCGTCACTGCATTATGTCATCCATACAGCGCCTGTACAGAGGAATTCATTCCCTGCATGTCGCCGGGCAGTGAGCGGGGAGTTTCTAGTGTTCTGGTCACACAGTGTTCAGACCCTGAGCCCCCCGGCGCCACCGGGTCACCGTCTCTTTCACACGTTCACACACCACTGCTGACGGCTGCCACGCCGAGTTCTCGCACGCTCTCGGAACAAGTTGGGGTTCAGTTTCTTTTCCTCCTCGAACTCTTTGACACACACACACACACACACACACACACACACACACACACACACACACACACACATACACACAGGGTGATCTGGGTAATCGAACTGGCGCCCTCGGCGTGGAAGACGACCCTGAAATGTCATCATGCAACACATTTCTCTTATCGATAGTCGAATGTCACAAGATGTGATTCGGTTGGAAGTACGAGACGCCGTTTGGATGCTGAGCTTTATAATGACTCCTGAAAACCTCAGAGGATTACACTTTGCTTCATTCTTATTAAAAGTGGCTCGGCTGTATAATCAAAGATCTATTGCGCTCTGAAAAAAAAAAATAAAAATCTATAGTATTTAATTAGTTGGAGCCTGAGCAGTTCTTTGTGTTGAGAAAGAGAATTGTGCAGAGGAAAAAGAATAAATGTCAGTAAAAAAAAAAAAAAAAACGACAATGAAAAAATACATGGAGGTGTGAAGGATCCCAGTTTTCTTTGTAATTAATTCACACCGGCACAGAGTTTAGATGGTTGTGGGGGGGGGCGGTGGCGACCGATACATGTAACGCTGCTGGATGTGTTTATGAGAGCAGACGGCAGATATGTGTGATTTCACACAGCATATAAACGGTCAACAGAGAGAACTCCCGCCTTCTCATCAACTCCTGTGCTGCTGTGTCTCGACCGCTGCCCTCTGCGGTGACTCCTCCGCTCGCAGCTCATTTCCAGGCGGGGCGTGATGCAGCCGCGGGCCTGGCGGCATCCGTTTCCTCGTGTAAAACCTCGGCAGTCGGAGCCGTTTCCCCGTGTGCGGCATATATCCACGTGGAAATGTGGTGACTGTTTTATTGCGGCGTAATATCTCGGAAATCCTGAGCTGCAGAGCCGCAGAGCCGGCTTCAATGTACCTTTGATAATTGCCGTCCTTGTACGCCGCCTCGCTCAAATGAGGGTCAGTCGCTGAGATGGAGACGATAGCGGGAGCGTGAAATAGGTGGAATGGTGGTGAAAATGTAAAGGAGATAAAGCGCGGAAAAGAAAGCAAAAAGGAAGAAAAAGTGCACCTTCTGAAGTGAGGCTTTTATTTATGATTAGAATCTAAATATTCTGAATGGAGAGGGAAGAACTAAAACTTCTCAAAAGGAAGCACTCAAACCTGCATTAGGCACATTTTGTTGTTAATAATGTTGGTAATATTGCATAAACTGCATATATAATTGTACATCTAGAATATGATATGATGTGTATACATGTGTATTTGTAGTATATTGTGAATACTTGCATAAATGAAATGTATTATTATGTCTTCAGTTCATCGATGAAGCTTGAGTTCAGAGTGTGATGTCTGTCTTTGATTTGTTAACAGGGTCAAGCGAAATAAGCATTTAACTTCAGCCTAAAGCCTTTCGGCCTTTAAATTTCTCAACCCATGGATAAAAATGCTTATTTTATTTTGTTGACCATTGAACGAAGAAGTAATATTAAAAAAAACCAAACGTACCATCGTGTGACTCAGAATGGTGTGAAAAGGGTCATTCAGTGGAATTACCTGTTAGAAATGCTCCTCTCACACCACTCATGCTGCAGAAAGTTAACGCCATTGGTGACATAATGTGCAAGCATGAGCCTTCGATCATGTTGAAACTGGAAATATCGGCTGGATTCTGCATTGTTTTGCTTGCATCACTTGTCATGGAGTGATTGACGACAAACGGTATACGAGAGATGATTGAACACAAAGTCAAGAATTGAGAAAATATCTTCTAATAATGAGGAAACTGGTATTACAACAACTTCTCTGCTAAAGGCGGAGCTGATTTCCTAAAACCAAACAATGCAAATGTTTTAAAACTCAAACTTTGATGGTGTTTAAGAAAAGTTTTACACAGCAACTTTTTGAAAACAATGTCCTTTTATTGTAAAAAAATGATGTAGTATCTAATTTCCCCCCCTTGTTTCCATGGAGTTGGAGCGTTTTAATAAAGTTCCACCTTGGGGAGCCGTTTTCAAAACGTGTTTCAGCGGCTCCGAGTGGCTGAAGACTGAACTGTCACCATCTTTCCAAACGTGGAGAAGAAAACCGACTCGATCAAAAACGACGCTGGGACATTTCAGCCACAGTGAATCAGGCGGCACATTCATCAACGAGCTCAGACTTTTCAGGATGAAGTTGACTGATCGTCTATATTCTTGAAGACAAACACTAAATGGACTGTGTGTCACTGCATCCTGGTATTAGATCAGTTTGTACAAATACTTGCAAACCTTTCATAAATCAGTCCCTGTCTTGTTTCTTTTTTTTCTGTTTGTATTTGAATCAGAAGGTCTGGGGATCCTAAATCTCAAACTGTTTAGTTTCATGCTCACAAATCAAAAAACAAAAAAATAAAAGCCACACAAAGAGCTCATAATATTTCTATTTCGCCAAAACATAATGAACCACGGTCCCTCTCCTGTGTCTAACCATCACATCCACCGACTTCCAGCTGTGCACACACAGCCAAACAAACACCCCGACCTACTGCCTGACCCCAGGTCCTGGCTGCTGCTCTGCTGTGTGCATCTGGGGGTCAAAGGTTAAAAGGTGGAGGCGGACGGTATCATCCCTGCGTGGGACAGAGATACCGAGGCCTACTCACCAGCTCTGTCTCTTCAAAAGTTCAACTCAATGCAAATCTGGTCTGTCAACAAGAAATTGTTTTAAAAAAAAAAAAAAAAAAAAAAAAAGGAAAATAGTTGGGAGTTTTGACTCTTGCTTTCTCACTTTGCTTCGCTGCTGTAAAAGAGATTCACATTTCAAATGCCAGCAGGAGCGCAGGGTTGAAAGAGGTAAGGAGGCAGATATCGTAGGAGGGCTGATTTGATCAAATGGCAGCTCCAGTTCGCCGACCCCCCGCCATTTCTCTCTCTCTCACAGAGCGAAGGGATAAAAGTGACAGAGTGCAATCATTGTCTCTTATCTGCCAATGAGGAGAATGGGTAGGGATGGGATTGAGTGACCAGCCGGCTGTGGCGTGTCTCCCGTGTCAGCCCCGATTGAATTATGACTCTACAGGAAGTGGCGTGCCGCGCGGCTGTCGCGGCCGTGGATTCGGCGCGAGGCGATGGAGCGGAAAAGCAGCCGGAATGAAACACGTCTGTATTTAAAGTCCACGACGTCTTGGATGAAATAACGGCGTTTTCGAAAAGATATTGAATTGGCTGATGGAAAGATGAGCTGAAGCAGACGTCGGGTCACGCTGTCCGACCGGCCGCTGCGACACGGGAGGTGAGTCACTAGAGCAGAACCGACAGGAGCTGAGAAGAACAGCTAATTGATTTAAAAGCTGCATGGAAACTCATCTGTATGGAACTGAAATACATGGAAATGATTTTTTTTTTTAAACTGCCACGGTCTGATCTACTGAAGATGTTGTGATTACACACTTTGAACAGTATAAAGCATGCTAGCCTGAAACACAAGTTCCAACGTTATTACCTTCGCCTATGAATGTTGGATGAGAAGGTTTTGCTTTTAGTTACATGTATTTATTCATTTATTGGTTTGTATGCATGTATTTTACCAGTCTTTTGCAAAAACTACTCACCCGAACTGCATGAAATATTCAGGTTATCATCCAAGAACCAATCGATTACATTTTGGGACGTGAACTGCTAACGGTTTCGGAATAAATCCCCAAAAATGACCTCTACAAAGCGGATAGGAGAGGCACCTCATGGAGGAGATCAAAAGAGAGCAGTGTCTGTTGCCATGGAGACGCTCCCTGCTCAGTGTTTCACACAGTGTGGCAGGTACCTGACCTAACTCGCTCCGTATGAGCTAACGGCTATCATGCTTGCCGCCATTCCAAAAACAAACAATACCACCGGTGGCCGTAAAAGCAATCTACATCGTACTGCCATTTCTGTTCATGCTTTATCCAGGATCCCAGTAAATTTTTCACCTACATTCATGAAAATATTAGTTTTCAGAGGCTCCATTCAACAGTCTTGATTATGAAGCTGTAAGTAATCCAGCAGTTGTGTAATATTATCTGGATTATTGTGTAAGTACAGTGGAACAGCCTGCATCCTTAAAGTGGCTTTATTGTGATAGAAAGAGAGCAGCAGGTTCTTACATGGGATAACAGAAAAACCTCCAGTGAGAATATTGCTGCTGTAGGTCTTTGTGTACGGATGCGTCTCAACACGTGGTTCTCTACGGGTATTCCAAATTCCTTCCAGAGCCAAAAAACATTTATTAGGCCCTGTTTACACAGTCAAGTGTTTTTGGTGTCCGTTTGTACAATAGCCTTGCTTGGAGACACTGAAAACACAACCTTTTGAAAATGCTCCAATTCTGTCTCCATGGAAACGGGGATAAATACAGGTTTTGTGTCACGACCACAGCAAATAGTGCTTCTGCACATGCTCATTAGATTAACGATGTTTCATCCGTTGCGTCACGACTCGTAATCCATATTCTCCTGGGGCGTGGTAGTTTTATTTTGACAGTCACCGTAATAACAATCCAAGTTTTGCCCATACGAATGTCCGTGTTCTCACATTGTTGATATTTATATGGTATTGTTCATTCTAAAAAACACACAACAGCACCCACTGGTGGCCCGAATGAAAACGACATTGTTGTCAGTGTTCAAAAATGAAATGTTTTCACTGGAAACTTTGTCATGCAAACGCCTTCGTAACTCTGAATTGTTCGTGATGCTTAATGTGGCGAGCATTTATGCAAACTTTCCAAATCCCTTTAGCAACTTTTTATATATTTTTTGTGAAAAGTGGAAAATCTCTTTTTCTGGTGTTGTTGGAGATTTTGACATGAAAGCATGCATCGCTCCAGAGTTAGAAGTCTTAATTATTTCTGAAGGCTTTTGCAAAACTCTCAGGAATGGTCTTATATATCTCCCGTTTTTGTCTATATTCCATGATGTAATTCTTCCCTCCAACATCATTACTTTAAATTAAGTGGAAAAAAAAATTTAAATAAAGGAAAAAAAGAGAAAAAAAATGGAAATGTCTCAGAGGCAAATGCATTTGTAGACCTTTTGTGAGTTTTAGGAAAGTCAATAGTGACACATACAATATGAGAAGATTATTCATAAAGCTAAAACCTCTACAACCAGTAGTATTGATTTAATTATCAGCCACTAAAGTGAAGTGACATCATTAAAATGTTCATGTTTGGCAGAATCCTAAAGAACTGAAGCTTTAGTGTTACATTACCTTTATTAAAACTAAATAACAGATGCTCTTGCTTTTTTTCTTCGTAGTCTAATTAGATAAGAACAACTATTGATTTTAATTGCAGACAGGTTTTTCCACTTCAATCCAAACTCGTCCCAGCACGAAAAAAAATCCCCATAAAAACACTCCCATTATTTTTATTTCTACCTGCACATTTATTATTCTCATGAGTGATTATTGCCGACATCAGCTTCAAGTTTAGAATAAAAAGCTATCATTGTCTGCTTTGTTTTGAAGCTGAAAGTCCAGATTTCGATTTCGTTTTATACGAAATCTCATTAACTCAAAACAACCAAGTATAGTTTTTTTTTTTAATGGAATACAGAATACTTTTTTTTTTCTTGAGAAATGAGCTGTTTTAGCTTATTTCCATTAACAAAAAAATGTTGAATTCAAGTTTTGTAATGTGACTTTCCTGTACTTGGCATTTAAGAACTGGTGCTCCAGAGCTCAACGCTGTTTTACCTTTTGATGTCAGTCAATATATAGCTAAAGTTCATGCTTTATTTATAAACTGCACATTCTGTATGAATTCACAGCTTCTCTATGTGTGCTAATAATGCTGAAGGCTAACAGCTCACTCCATTGCCCAGGTTTATATTTTTATATTTAAGGTTGAGTTAATGACCGAATTTGCGCTAATTACAGTAATTTTCCATTTTCATAACATTTCCTTTTTTATCTCGAACCACAGGAGCCTTCCTTTTAAAGACATTTCATTCATCTATTTTATGTATTTTTTTATTACCTTTAACAGCGTCTATTTCCAGTCATTTGGACAACCGGAGTTTTGTGATCAAAGCTCAAAGCACAATAAATTACAGCTCTTTTCACCACTCCACAGCACTCAGGGTGGACAAGATTTCTTTTACATGCAGGTGAAGTGATGGTTGAAAGCTCAAACTAGTTATCAGTGGTGAAAAGTAAAGTGTTTTGCACTCAGTGACTCTACTTAAAGAGGTTTTTCAAATTATTTATTTTGTTGATAAAACTAACTTTTATGTGGAGAATAAAACTTGAACTCACCCCTCTGCATGTTCAAGTTGACGCCTTTCTTGCTTTAACATCTTTATGGGCTACCCATGTATGTGACCTACCTACCTACCTACCTACCTACCTACCTACCTACCTACCTACCTACCTACCTGCCTATCTACCTACCTACCTACCTACCTACCTACCTACCTACCTACCTACCTACCTACCTACCTACCTACCTACCTACCAACCTACCTGCCTATCTACCTACCTACCTACCTACCTACCTGCCTATCTACCTACCTACCTACCTACCTACCTACCTACCTACCTACCTACCTACCTACCTACCTACATACCTACCTACCTGCCTTCCTACCAACCAACCTACCTACCTACCTACCTACCTACCTACCTACCTACCTACCTACCTGCCTTCCTACCAACCAACCAACCTACCTACATACCTACCTACCTACCTGCCTTCCTACCAACCAACCAACCTACCTACCTACCTACCTACCTACCTACCTGCCTTCCTACCAACCTACCTACCTACCTACCTACCTGCCTGCCTTCCTACCAACCTACCTACCTACCTACCTACCTACCTACCTACCTACCTACCTACCTACCTTCCTACCAACCAACCTACCTACCTACCTACCTACCTGCCTTCCTACCAACCTACCTACCTACCTACCTACCTACCTACCTACCTACCTGCCTTCCTACCAACCTACCTACCTACCTACCTACCGACATACCTCCCTCCCTACCAACTTACCTATATATCTACCTACCCACCTACCTACCTCCATATACCTTCCTATGAAGTCCCCAGTGAGGAGAGGAGGATAACTGCAGGGTCAAGAATCCTCCACTGTGATTGGTCCAGAGAGGACCAGTAGTGGGGTCATGAGTCACAGGAAGTATCTGCGCTAAAAAAACACTCTCTGCACATGTGAAACCTTCGTTTCCGGTGAAACGTTTGAAACACTCTGCAGCCGCGGCCACGTAGCGGAGATGTAAGGGTGATTAGCATTCACTGCACACGAGAACACATGACACGAGGAGGAGGCACACGCAGCATCTGATTATCGACTTCACGGTGACCTTTCACCACTTCTGTGTGGAGAAATGAGACTCTGGTTCTGACTTTCACTCTCTCTCCTGTGAAGTGTTCGGCCGGAGCCAGACTGCCGGCGTGAAACACGTTACATATTCATGAGGTCGCGGTTATCGGCCACCTGTTCGTCATTGATCAGCGTTTCCTGTCGGGGGGCTCACAGATGCACAGCGATCTGGTGTTTAAGCACCGGCCATACTTTTTCTTCTGTAATGTCCCGAAGCCGCTGGAGGAAAGCGTCAGCTTGTTTGATTCTGCTTCATAAATACATCAAGCGGAGGCAGAGAGCGGAAGTAATGGCGGATATGTAGTGACAGCTCGCCCACTTGATGAACTGACAGCTGATTGCTTGAGAACCCCCCACCCCCCCCCCGCCCCCGACACTGAGAACTGTTACTCCGAACACACGGCGCCACAAACAGGAGGCCATTTTGTTCAGTCTGTTTAGCATCTCAACTAAAAAACTGCTTCCAAATGTATTGTTGATCTACTTTGGGCGATCCGTTGACATGAAGTCGGAATTTTCTCACAGAGAATCTAACAATTTTGGACACTTCCTCCAAGAGATTAATCAGAAAACGCTCATCATTTCAGTCTTCACGGGCGAAATGGTGGATTGGGGGAGATTTATGGCTCTTACAACTAAATGTTCTGCTCCTCATCGAGACGCGACCTTTAGCAAAGCCGCACCCTCGAACACAGAAACCGACAGCATTCAACTCCTAAAACCACAAAGAAGCTCGAGAGCTGGCGGAACTTTTGTGTTTTTATCTGTTGTCAAGATGCAACAGTCAGACGATGTGTTTGGGGCCATGGGTAACAGAAACGAGTTTTTCCAAAAGAATAAATAACAACAACAATAACAAAAATGACAAAAACTATAATATTATAATAATAATCATCATCATCATCATTATTTTGTAGTGCTTTTTATGAATCAAAAAGCATAAAATGGAGAAACACCATAAAAACACATAAAACACATAAAACACATAATAAAAGACACAGATTTGTGCTAAGTATTAAAGTAGTTCTGAACAGGTGTTATCACACTTCCCAAACAAAACATGAACAAATGTCTCCAGTGAATGACGCTGTGTGGCAGAACACACAAAGTCAACACCGTGACTAAAAACTAGGACATCTATATTTGGTCCAAAATAAGGCAATATCTTGTATAATCTTAAATATCTAGTCATAGAACATCAATCACATAGCGCCAGCAGCGATGAGCTACTTGAAGCTCGCCACTATGGGCCGTTTTTGGCCAATGAATTAAAATGAGTTTGACACTTCGGCACTAGACTCACAGTGTTCTGACATCTTAGCTAATTTGTGACTGTTAATGTATTGCAACTATATGGGTGTTATTAAGACACCCTACATGGAAAAAAAAAAAAGATATGCGATAACCCCGATTTATGAAAGAAGTAACTAATAAAAAGCAATCAATCACTTACTTTGAACGGCTTACCTATAATCCTGGCGGTTCTGTAACAGAGAGGATTAGTATGAAATGGACTGTTGGGTCACTTATAGAAAGGCGATGCCTTCATACGAGAAAGCTGCGACTTTACAGCATGTGTGAAATCATGTCTCACTTTCCGAGTCACTCTGTACCATCAGGATGAAAAAAAAAAAAGGTACCCAGCCTCCCCGGCAATGCCAAGCTGAGCATTGCGAGCAATTTTCACCCTGTGACTCGAGTCTGAAAATCATCCAGTAGCAAACTGTTTTGCAGACAAAAGCCAGCCCAGTCAGCACTGTGGGGACAAAAAAGCTTCAGAGGATGATGCGACAATGAGTTCTGAAACTCTCAAAACCTTGACAGGAACTGTCTGCAAGGCTTTTTATTTTTTGGTCTTTTTTTTTTTTTTTTTTCAAATGAATCGTGATTCTGCAACTGGATGGTCCGTTTGGTGCTGGTAATGTATTCAGAAAGCCCATTTTGGTGAATAATTTAGTGTAAATCTGACAGAATCTCCCCAGAACGCTCCGTGTGTTCCTACAAAGTAGAAATTGGAAGCAAAAACCCAATTACAGTCTTTGAGCAGGATTTTTGTCTGGAAGGTCCCTGGATTGCGGTCATGAGGAGAAACGAGCATGTTACTACCGTCACATGCAGGATAATTATTTAGGTCTTGGTGCAAATGAAGCGTGTGGATATAAAAACTGAAGCATTACCAAGCAACACTGAACAAGATGCTTTTAATTGATGTTTCTTGGCTGATAATTGCATCGTAGGCTGATCAAAAAGCAAATGTTGAGTTGTTCATGGTCTGTCTAGTTTATTAATCTATAAAAAAATACAGGAGTTTGTTTTTCAACAATAAAGAGAAATGATGCAAATTGTTCAAAGAAATAAGTCCGGACATAAATATGTTGGCAAATATCAGATGCAAGTTTAATGATTTTTCTTCCTTTAGTTATAAAATGTTGAAATGTTAATTTAAAGACCAAACTATGGGTTGAAGGCTGTTTTACAAATATATAAATTATATTTATGAACTTTAAAGTGTTTTCTCTCAGGGGGTACACCGTGCTGTTATTATTTGAAATCTCGCTTAACAGCAAGTCAGTTCCTGTGTGGAGTTTGTATGTTCTAATCTAGTTTTCTGATGTGTTTTCAAGTGAAAACAGAAAAAAGCTTTACAGCACTGTTGGTGTCTGTTTACAGCAAAACGGTGCTCGGACTCAGTGAAAATTCGAAATTTCTGAAAATGGCTTCCGAGGCGCAGTGGTTAACACGCTCGCCTCACAGAGAATAACCGTGTTCTCCTCATGTTGCCCTGCGATGGAACGACTCATGTCCAGGGTGTGACCTGCTGTCGTCGGATGAGACGACAATCCTCGTCGAAAATCACTTTGAGAGACTTCAGTCGACCTGCTGCTGAAAATTATTCCAACGATGATGCAGCACATCAATGACTGACAGTGAAATCTCTCCACTGTTGTGTAACACTGTGACCCTTCGCAGCTGAGAAGGACATAAAAAAAAAAAAAAAAAAAAAAAAAAGCAATCCTCACTTCAGGACGTTGTGTAGCAAGGTTGTTTAATGAGCCGTGTAATCTCCCTGCAGAGCCTTTACCAGCAATATTAATGTGCTTCATTCTCCTGTTTGTACAAAAGGTGATAGAATTCCCTGCAATGGAATAAAAAGTACACGGAAACTTAATTGTTTACAGGTCAAGTCTGAGGATATTTAATACTTTTCTGACCGTCGGTAAATCTCATGGAAAAGAGAGCGAGAATTGGAACAAACACAGGTTTACCTGAGGAGGATTTGCAATTTTCGTGTGAGTCACAGGAACCCATTGTCACCGGAGAAAATGTTGAAAGCATCAGTGAGCCGTGCTGCTGCTCAGGGTGACATGTTCCTTCATTACAGTTAGCACACACACGCATGCACGCACGCATGCACACACACACACACACGCGGTAAACAGTCTCCACTCTGCACAGAAATTAGATGAATCCTCTGGTGAAAGCAGCTGCCAACAAATATTTATGCCTGTTTGAATATCATTTAGAACAACACCACTACAGTGGTATTTTTTGAATTTGTATGCATACGAAAAGCTCTGCGATGCACTGTTTGACCTCGGAATGTAATTTACATTTAACACAAGCAAAGGTGCGTTGTCTCCTCTCGTACCGAGACGAAATTGGTTTGAAGTGACTCTGGGAAACACGTGTAGGAGCGCTTTACATACCTCTAACTGTGTTTGTGTATAAAAGATAGAATTAATGTTTTTATTTGGTAAGTGTTTTTAGTTGGGACGCTCATCTAAACGGTTTCCCAGGATCGATGCATGTGTACATTATGAGCAGGTTAAATAAACAACACAATTTGGATGAACTTCCGTTTCAAGCAGATCTCTGGTACAAATCCTGCAGTTTATCCATCCATTCACCTCCAACCACCTACGTGACTTCCTCCGATTACTGGAGCTAATAATTTTAGTAATAAAACATGAATGCAGGTTGTTTTAACACCTTTGAACAAACACCCACTGCTGTCGCTTTTGGCACGAGTTTGGGTCGTTTCACACCTGTTCCCTTTATTGTAATGTCTTACTTTCCTTGTATATAAATTTTTTTTTTTTAAATCAGGTTAATAGTCATATTTTAGAATTTAAATCTAACTTACAAGCAGTTCACACATAATTAATATGTATTGTTTTGACCAAATGGGACTGCAAGAGCAAAATGTCCTCCCACATCTGTAGCTTTCATTGTGAACATTGTTATTTCACTCCTTAAACTGGTTTTGTTGACGCACCACGCTCCAAATGTGAATCCATTGGATCAGGTGGATAAACACAATGCCTTCAGGGCAGCGTGTCAGTCAAGATCTCGACTGCAGTCGTCTTGATGCCAACACCCGTCCTCACTGGCTCACGCAGAGAAGGATCCGTGACTGAAAAGCATGATTCGTGCGAGCTTTTTGTCTTCATCTATCAGGTTCATTTTGACTGGCGTAAACCGAATGCAGCTCTGCATTCAAACTCCGAAACAAGTTGAACTCCTCTGTGATAGAAGTCTAATAAGTCATCACAATCAGTGAGGAGACTGCTGAGTGGGAGAAAGTGAAAATAACCACTGGAGGGAGGGGGGTGGGTGGGGGGGGGGGGGGGGGGGGGGGGAGACCCCTCAGAGAAGCAAATCTTTCTTATGACTCAGCTTATTTGATTAATTTCCGACATTAGCAGCTGAAAATGGTGCATCACTGTGCTGAGACGTTGCATAACGGATGATCACCATATGCCGGCTTCTGCCTGCAAATGAAGCGTCGAGTTTAACCTCCTGTCAGAAAGTGACAAGTTCAGCTCCGAGATCAGAGGAAGAAAAAAATCGTATACAGCCCCTAACACTAACTAGCCCTCCTCAAACATCAATGGCTTCTAAGAGGATGTGAGCAGAATAGACAAGATCCAGGCTCCTCCAGGAGAGAGAAGGGACTTATTTTTAATTCAGCAGAGCAGAAACTCATCCACGGCCTTTACAAGAGTCTCATCTTTGTTTTTGTCTTAAACAAGTAGCTCCACATCATTGTGAAGTAGCTCGACGGGCGCCGAGAGTCCACTGAATGTCACTTTGCAGCCTACTTTTGAAGGGTGAGATGTGTGAATTTTAAACAGGAGGAGGAACAGGCAGATTGTGGAGTGTTCACTTGTCACATTCACTGGAAATATGAAGGTGAAAAAAGCTAAGGGGAACACATCCTAGTCGCTAGCATTGGTTAGCATGAGTTTCCAGAATCTTAGATTTAATGGGAGTTGGTTGGTTGGTTGGTTGGTTGGTTGGTTGGTTGGTTGGTTGGTTGGTTGGTTGGTTGGTGGGTTGATTGGTTGGTTATTGGGTCGGTCGGTTGGTTGTAATTCAAGAATACAGTAATTCTTCTCTCTCTCCTCTTCTATCTATTCTCTTGTTCATATATTTAATCTACATTTCTACTATTTATGCAATTAACTATTTCCTTCTCTAAAGAAAGTTTGGGTAATGTTGTGTTTTTGTTTGCATGTATTTATTTAATGGCTTGTATGTATGTATGTATATATATATTGTACGTTTTTCGCGAAATTTGAACCCGAATTGCATGAAATCTATTGGGATGTCATCATCCAAGGACCAATCGAAGAGATTTTGGGAGTTTAGCAGCAAACCATTTCCAGATAAATCCCCAAAAATGTCCCATACAAAGTAGAGGACAGCGGCGCCTCATGGAGAAAATCAAAGGAGCTCAGCGTCCGTTACCATGGAGACGCCCCAGAGCTCGCAGCTAATACCTCGGTTCGGCAAGTATCCACAAACACCGGTGAGAGCACGTTGACTTGGGTAGTGGTTCATCTGTGTGCTCATTGTTTTGCACAGTGATGTCGCCATATGAGCTAATGGCGAACATGCTTGGCGAAGGTATATGCGCTTTACCGAGGGCCCGTTCCCATCTAATTGTATTTTCTGTTTTTGCCCTGCCTGCTCTATGTGCCCTTTTAATTGCGCCCCAGGGGACAAATAGGCTTTTCAATTTTGAATTTAATTCAATCTCAGCCAGTCAGCCGGTATAATAATCATTGAAAAATGCATCAATCTCAAACAATCTACTTTGTGCATCTCTATTTCTTTTCCTCAGTTGTTGGAAAGCAGGTGAGTCACGTGGCTCTGCCCCGGCCCGGGTGGCACAGTGACTCAGTGTTTAGTGCTATTGTGCCAAAGAAAGAAAGCTCGGAGTTTAAAAGCCTGCACAGAGGGATTTTGCCTTCAAGCTGTCCATTATTTCACAGTAAATGCACAAGTGTCTTTTTATACTTGCACCGTGGCTACCTGCCAGCGCTCAAAAGGTGAGCAGTGTTTATTTATACGTCGGGGAAATGCACTCTTTAGCGGTGGACTCGGTGATGACAGTATCTCTGTTGGCCTTGGCACAAATGCTCCTGACAGAGTTGTATTGCAGGAAGAGGCAGCAGCTGAAGACGTTATTTGAACTCCTCCACCGGAGGGGAGTGTCAATATGGAATGATTCTGCCAAAGGTGAAGGGAAATGTTTGGTTATGATTAATCCAAAGGTCCACAGGTCCGGATAGAAAATCTGGGACATGTTTCCTTCTTTACTGGAGCTGAATGTTGGCGTTGGTGATAAAATCACAAGATGTGAGTTAATCTAGTGCGTAAGAGAGTGATTTGTTGTCCTTTTGGTCTGCGAAACTTGAATAAGTATACTTACTGAGCCCATATGTTAAAAGGTCCTGCACTGTATATGATGCATATTTTATGATTGTAAGACCCATTTTATTAATTTCCCCCGGGGCACAATAAAGGATTTTTATTCTATTCTATTCTATTCTATTCATGTGTTCAATTAAGAAAAATCTGTGTCATTCTCGTCCTTTTATTGGTCATTCTGTCTTAAACGATCTCTGCTGTGCTCCACCTGGTTTCTGTTACTCATATTTACTCATATATGTTTGCACATCAGTGGTGATGGCTACCTCATGCCAACTCTCCATGTGGAGCATGCTTGGATTTATCATCTAAGATGTGGAAATAAGAGATTAAACTGAAAATCATGGGATTGGAGGACGATCAGCTTTATCACATGAGCTATATCTGCTCACTGTGTAAAATGTCAAGAAGACGATGTAGCATATCAAAAGAAATGCAAGTCATTGCATCTTGCATTAAAATAATAGAAAATAAATTGTTTTGCATCTTTTCATCTTGTTTATTGTTATTCTAAGACAGTATATCACAAATGTAGCATGATCATTATTATATTACATGAAGTGTGTTAAATTAATGTTCCATGCACTTCTGCAAACTCAAAATGATTGAATTTTAAATATGAAAGAACTGTGCAATTAATCACAATGAATTTACTCTATATTTGTGATTAACCAATCCAAACACTTTAATCAATTAATGTTTAAGAGATAAGAAATGAAATGATGATTTAATAACTGATGTTAGACACAGAATTAATGAAGCAAATATGACCAAAAGATAAACAGACCCTCTTTGGAATTCTGCTGGTTTGGAGCTACAGGCACACACGTGAAGGCAAAACATGGACAAATCTCAACTCAACTTTAAAACATTTCGGACTGTATTATTTGTAAAATATTGCATGATTTAAATTACTGCACATTATCACATTACATTTGTATTGACTTTACAAAAAACTGATGATGCTGAGCAAACTCTAGATGCCACTGAGCAGGATTCGTTTAAATCCTGCTGCAGTTTTATGGTTTCATGATGAAGTGACAGCCTGAACACAGTTAACTGAATTTAAAGTGCAACCCTTTGCACAGTGAATGATAACTATAATATCATATCATTTGGTTGTGCAGCATCCCGACTTCTGGAATTGGATTGAACCGGGGAAAAGATGTGTCAATAAAGTTTTAGAGTGAATAATCTCAGTCAGTTGAGTCATCGACGGACAGAGTAATCAGTTATATTGTGGTGAACTATTATTATTTCTTTTCTTTTTCTTTTTTAAATGACCTGCTCTGGTTAATCAACTGCTGCAGGTCGTCAAAGACGCCGTGGATCATTGATTGCCAGAAACAAGCGAAGCCCTGTGTTGTCAGCATGCAGCTCGCTCTGTGTGAACGACGCGTGTCAATGTAAGCTCTTGTCCACAGCCACCGTGCGACTGTACCACGCCGCAATGTCGACGCTTAAGGCGCTCATATGACGCTGCTGTCAGGACGCGGCGGCGAGTGCCAAGATTTCACAGGGCTGCTTATTTAGTCGGCAGCATGAAAGCATCTCAACGTGCTCCAGTGACGAGGAAAGCGATGCATGAATCTGCGTGTCCCTGATTGCGTGTGCCGGAGAACAACACAGCCGCTTAACATTTCCAGATTGTTCTTGATCTTGGCCGCGGATGAAACGACCTCCACTCAAAGTCCAGTCGCTTGTGCGGGAGCTTCGGAATGTTCAAACTTGACACTGTGTTGAACTCATTTGAAGTGATAATCTATTTGTCTACATCTACCGGCAAGCAAACCTTGTCTGCTGATATTAATGACGGACCATGGCTGAGGGTTGTAAAACAGGTGAGTGAGCAGACCTCCAGTCAGGACGATATGGTGGACCGCCGTGTCCAAATCTCCAAATAAAGTGTCTTGTGCAAGCGTTGGGTAAACATGCAGGAGCTTCAACATCAACACTTCTATAGAAGATAAGCAAACTCTCTATGGTACTGAGGTAAACATTCTTTACTTATAGAGTCATTTTTTTTAGTACTCCAGCAATCTCAGTGCACTTTACATATCAGTCAGATGCACATTCACACATCAAGAAAAATGGCCACTGACGCTTTTTGCTTATCATTTGAAGCAAATGTGTCTTCCTGAAAGGCATTTTTCCACGTACACAAGTGGAGAAGGGAATCAAACTGCCAAGGACTGCATTGGAAGATGACCCTCTCTACCTACTGATAATCAGCCAACCGTCAAAATAACATCCATCCATACATCTTCTATACCAGGACTCTGCAAGCAGCAGTTCTGAATCACAAGGCTCTGTGTTCCCTCTGTCATGGCTGCATAATGGTCCATTTGTAAATAAACAGTTTGAGGAGATTTTCTTTTATTAAAATTTTAAACTCATATCCTGCCTAAAATGGGCGACAAAAGGTAAACATGGTTCAAAAGGATAGAAGTAGTTTAAACAAAAACTGAAGAGTCAAAACTGCTGAAATACCGGTAGCTAAAAAAAAAAAAAAAAGCACAGTATTTACACAACAAAGTTTTCCAAGTGAAAATGGAAATGTGTTTACATGACAATGGTGCTCAGAGCCACAGAAAAGGGAACTTTTTGAAAACACTTCAACCCCATGTAAACAGTCAAAAACGTAATGTTTGTTTTAATGGTGCTACTGTGCACGAGCACAGTTTTGTTACCAAACAAACTAACCACATCCACTAGAGGCCTTGCATAAAAACAGCATCATTTTCAGTGTTTCTGCTGTTTCTGTGTAAACAGACATTGTTTTCAAAACATTGCATGTATTTACATGCAATGTTTTGAAAACAATGTGATTTCACTGGAAACGGGGCCTTCAACAGCTTAAAGACTTAAAGTTTTTAAGTCTTTAAGCTGTTTAAGGCCCTAGATTTGGAAAATTATTAAGATTGCTTGCAGTGATGAAAAAATAAAAACAGTCCATGTATCAAAGAGTGAAAACTGTAAAAACAAAAATGGTTGAAACCCAGAAATAGAATGAAAACGTGTTAAAAACTGTTTGCTTACAATGCTGGGTAGCATTGTGATAAAAAGTCTACTGGTTTAAACAGAACACAAAGGTAGTTTTTCTGTATAGAGCAAAACTTCAAAACATCCAAACAAACTTTGTTTGGTGAAAAGTGGTAAAAACAACCCTACACTCACGGATAATAAGCAAGTTCAGCTGAATGGCAGAATAAACCTTGGACTCATCGGCAGTGACGGATTAACATGAGGAGTGGAATAACGTGCAAACTCTGCACAGAAAGGCCTTGAACACAAAACAAAAAAACCAAACTGGTGTTTTTACCGTGAAGCAAGAAGGCTAATAACCATTAAACCACCATGAGGTCCCCAACATCGTGGGAAGTTTCAGAACAAGGAGGTAATTGCCAGATATAATTGGCCAACATATGCTGAATGGTTTTCACTCTTACAGGCCATTTCCTCCACTTTCTTTGTCAGTCTCAAAACTCTTTACACTGTTTTGTTTTGGCCTCGACAGACGGATTTAGCCGTGTCATGAGGCGACACCCCGATAACTTGAGACACACAAGCCTCCGCGGAGTCAGATCGGACCTTCATCGATGCTTTAATGCTTTATGTTTGGTTGTGTACGCCATCAAGCCCATGTGTGAGTCATGTGGCCCATGTGCGCATGAAAAAATACTAAAAAAAACGATTAGGCGACTGAGATTCTGGATGTAGTCGTGGCCAATTCGAGAGTGATAATATTGTGAAATGATACGAAAACAAATCTCGTTAAAATCGCAGATTTTTAAGACGCGATGGCAGATCTCTTCATGACTGTCTTATGTCTGAGATGGACGAAGCCACGGAGTGCAGCCGCCATTAGTCACAATTCCATTAGTCACACTCACACACCAATGGAGACAAACAAGAGACTATAAATAGATTACAACCTTACTGACCCTGAAACTGGCCAAACAAAAGGTGAAGCCAAAAGAAGACGAGACCCTGCACATTACCGACGTTCAGTCTTTAAAAGTTCTCGCCCTGACTTACCTGGCGGGGGATCTGCTGCTCCTGGAGGTCCCGACATCTAATCGAAAGCTCAGGGGATATTGAACTTTCTCTATTGCTGCTCTCAATTTATTGAAGGGCTTTACCTTTACACATCAGAGAGGAATACTTCACTTCTCAGGTTTTAAAACTGCTCTTTAAAACCCATTTTTACTCCCCTGCTTTCGACCCAGCAAGAGACGTTTGTGCTAGTTTTTACTATTTGACTTTCTCTTACTGTGTTTTTGTGGTGTCATGGGTATTTATGTACAGCACTTGGTTTCAGATTTGGCTTTTCTTTAAAGTGCTTTAAGGTTGACTTCAGATGAGATTTAAATGCTAAAAAAAAAAGAAAAAGAAAAAAAAACCTTCAATAGCAGACGCGGCCATGGATCCCTGACTACTTAGATAATATTTTATTAAAGCTGCAGTGAGGCTTTTTATTGCTGCAACAACGAAGTTTCACATTTCCTAATATCGCCCTGAAATGGTGACCATGACAAAAACAAACCTGGGGAAAAAAAAAGAAAAAGGTTGAGAGTAAAATTATGTATCTGTCACACTATTGACTAATGATGTTTTTACTCTAGAATAAGTGGGTTGCCTTTGGTAACAAAACACATTAACCGCCACAACTCAAGGTCATATTTATACCATTTGCTTGATGGATGCTTTGGTGGTTTGACATTATTGTATATATTCTACCGTTGCGAAACTAAAAACACATCCGTTTCGTAGCAATTGTCACAGATTTAGAGGAGCACTAAGACACTGGAATACATTAAATGTCTGCTGTGTTTACGTTGCATGGATGTGGGAGCCGCTCCCGCCCACACACGGGCTGCGTCCGCACAAAGAACGCTCCCCACCGGAGCGATGCTTGTGCTGCCAACCTGCAGGGTCTCAAAAAACAATATGCTTTCTCAACAGCACCAAGCTTTTAATGGGTGGATGACACCGGTGTTGATGACACAGCGGGCAGGAGGAGGTGCAGGGGGCTCACGGCGGAGTAAAGTATAGGGGACAGAGAGACAGAGAGAGAGGTAAGCGTGTCGGAGTGGGTAATGGGTATGGGGGCCATAAATTGAATTTCATGAGCGAGCTGGCGGGACGAGATGCGCAGAGGTCTGAGAGTACTGAGGGAAAAGCTACAGACAACAATCACACAGCTGAAGAGGTTGATCTCTCACTGGTGCGTGGCACAAAATGCTGTTTTTCGCAGTAAGTGCTTTGGATCCAGTTTCATTTATTCCTGCAATAAACAAAAAAACATTGTCAAAAAAAAAATTGTGGGTATTATCTTACAAATTACTAACATGGCTGGTTTGAAAGTATTTACTGAATGCGTCTCAAATGACTGTAAAAGCTTTGAGCACTGACTAATCAATGACGTGTCTCTGAAGCATAAAGGATATCGACTCCTGCGCTCTATCACTTCAAAATAAAATAGTGAAACTGAGCCCAGAGGTTAGAATCTTAAAACACTCTTGCTTTCTGAATTTCTCAAACATTATGCTGATATTATAGATACTGTAAAGCCTGACAGTGGTATATAACTGAAGTGGAAACGGACATCGTTTTTGAAAACATTGCTATAAATGCGAATGTTTTCTGAATAGAAAATGTGGCAAAATGCCAGTTTTTATTGGAAATGCTGGTGTGTGAAGAGACCGTGTAAATAAATAAATAAATAAACAAGCCTGAAACAGACTGTGTGACAATGATGCACTGTAAGTCTATAAAAGCCACAAAGACATTTGTACCTTACATGTGGGGATGTAGAGTTTGCATGTTCTCCCTTTTGGATTTCTTTCATTTTGACTTGTTCCCACAATCAAAAACCATGCTGGTGGGATTATTCGGAGCTGTGAAGGTTTATGTTTGTGTAAATAAAATATATGAATAAACTGTAAAACTGTTGACATTTGTTTATGCAAACCAACCAACAATGGGCCCTGAACTGGATTTGCTTCATTTAGACAGATAATCTTCAATAAAAAAAAAGATGTCTTGATTTCTCTCTCTCTAGTAGTCTGTGTGTGTGTGTGTGTGTGTGTGTGTGTGTGTGTGTGTGTGTGTGTGTGTGTGTGAGCAGCCTGGGGCGATGAGGAAAGCCGCCCTGAGGAGGCGGGGCTCAGTATCGATCTGACCAATTGCTGATCAACACCAGAGTGACATGAAATCAAACACATCAGTGTCATTTCATGTCGGAGACTTGTGGCACTTTTTAAATCGCCCCTGGCTCTGTGATTGGCTCAAAGTCAGTTCTGGTTTGTTCTGGTGTGTTTCTACCAGATGTTGAGATGAAGACAACAAGCGGTGAGTCGCTGATCATTAACTCTGTCACATCTCTTCTAATTTACTGGTTTGAAAGAAGAGAAGAAATTAGCTCAACTTTCTCCACCATAGATATTTTTGTTGAGCTTTCAGATTCTAAAATGCTTTGAAACATGAATTGATGTGTTGTTTGAAAATACACCTTTTGTGTTCCCTAAACTCCCTAAACAAACTATCATTTCCAGTAAACCAGAATCAAAACACATTAATTTTTCTAAAAGGGACTTAATGAAGCATGTGCTTGCATTTGTTTACAAGTATGTTAATTAAAGAGTCTTAATAAGTGTCTCTATTACTAGCTGTTTCAAAGAATGTTAGTAATAATGGAGAGCCCCAGCGAAGAAATGTATCACCAGCCGCCACTGAATACCAACATTTCTTTGATGCGGTTTGTTTTTTCTGACATTCACAAGCAGACTGCCAACGATGACATTCAGTGGGTCTCCAAAAAAAGACGGAGATCGTCATCAGGGAAGCCGCCATGCTCGAGAATGGAGTGTTTGGATTCTCTGGATGTGATGAACAGTTTTAAGTCTGTGTAATGAGGCTCATCTCAGCTCGTGAATGAATCCTGTAAATACATCGGAGCAGCTGGAAACACAGAACGGGCTCAAGTCGTCGGCGCGACGACGTACGTCGCCGGCTCCACACAAACGCCGGGAAAAGGTGAAGACGACATGGCGTTTGCGTTGCTGAGAGAGTCGTATCGGACAACCTGCCAGTCTGCCGGCAGCAGCCGCTCGAGCTGCGAGGATGTAATTAACAACACTGGCAGCTCTGAGCTTCCCCACCTTCGCTACACCTCTTCCTCCTGTTATATTGCTGCCATAAAGCTCTGCTGCAGTGTCCTAGTTGGAAAAACACAGAGGCCCACATATCAAGCCTTTCATCAGCTGCCACCAGTAACTGAGAGCAGTTTTGATTCCAGCAGCGGAAGTTACAGCAAAGTTGAATTCCAGCAACTTGGCCCAAACGGTCGTCAAGCTACTGGATTTAATTTAAAAAAAAACCAAAAAACAACAACAACATTGAGTCGGTGCAGATATGTGATCATTCTGCATTAAGGGGGCACGAAACAAAAAACAGCAAATAAGAAAAACAAAGGCGACACTGATGCAAACAAACCAGAGGGCAGACAATCAGTGGCGGCGTAATGGTCCAGAAGTGAAAGGCAGAAATGAGCCGTGTGGGCGGGAGGATGCAAAGCAGCGGGTCCAAGGCCGGTGTGCAGAGGTAGCCCCAGGTTTTTGTAATGATTTAAATGAACCCAGAGACTCCGGGAGAAGAACAAAGCCAAAGGCCAGAGTAGAATATTTTGACATTTTCCACACATATCGCTGGCTTGAATGCAAAGTGGTGGTATTCGCTGGAATATTTGAATAAATCTTGTGGGCTTAAAGCCAGAGATTACTGTAGTAGTGGTGTAATTCTGCAAACCACGGGCCCGAACTAAGCCAGTCTGATCCGGTGTCAGAGACATGAGGACAATTAACGCACCGCGTCGCAGACAGAGAAGATGGCCTTTATTCTATGTATAAGTTCATTAAACAGCACTTAAGATGGCCTTATTAGCGGTTC
Source organism: Blennius ocellaris (assembly GCF_963422515.1). Lineage (NCBI taxonomy): Eukaryota > Metazoa > Chordata > Actinopteri > Blenniiformes > Blenniidae > Blennius > Blennius ocellaris. The sequence goes on from NC_137657.1 coordinate 6,540,733, forward strand.
ACAGTTTGCACACATGAGAGGAGCCCGATAATTGAGCTATAGCTTAAAACTGAAAGCTCGGGTTCCGGGGCCTGTGGCTGTCCCCTGCATGCACAAAAAGCTTGCATAATGCGACACACGCAACACAAACCGCATTCCCAAATTCCTCGATATGATTGCTAAACATTCCTTCGGAGAAACGTCAACAACCGTCACTCCGTGTTGAACGCTGCCATCAACATGTGCTGCAAGCTTCACTTCCCAGTATTAAACCGATGATTTGTTACGGGGGAGCCGTTCACATCGGCGCTGCGTGATTAATTAGAGAGGAAACAAGAGGAAAAAACACACAAAGCACTCACCAAATGTATCTTCATTTATTCTCAACTTTCTCTGTCTTGTCCCCTTTACTCATAAATTACATTCCAGTTTTATGATTTTTAACTATTATTCAAAAAGAAGCAGCCCTGTGATGAATTAAAGGCTCATAATGTTAAAAAAAAAAATGAAATATGGGGAGTTATTGGGAGATAAAACTAAAAACATCGACTGCATTTCATTTTCTTGTCCTAAAATGCAGTTGGACCTACTTTCAAGATGTTTTCCCTCCTTTTTCAAGCTCTCAGATCCCCGAATGGTTAATGTGTGAAACATTAAAATAAAGACAAAATAACCTAAATCTTGGACCGGCTTCCACGACAGCGTTTCAAGTGAAAACGGATCATTTTTGGATTTTTCAATTAAGAAAAGTTTCACATTCCCATGACAATGCTTTGTAAACGATCTTCATTCACATGGAAACGGGGTAGTAAGCATGCCAGGCCATGAGGTGGTGCTGTTTTTTTCTTGGTTTTTTTTCAGAAACAAACAAGGTGAAGCAGCTTTTAGTTCCTCCGCTCCTCACCTGTGGAACAAACTTCCTGAACACCTGAAGACCGCCGACACTCTCACTTCTTCTAAACCAGGAAGTTTAGAAGTTTGTTCTTTTAAAACATTCCTATCTTTACAGGCTTTTGAATACACAATAGATTTTACTTAATTTACTAAATTTATCTTAATACAGCTCTTACCTTATTTATTCTACTTTTTATGCTGTTTGTAAAACTTTTATGCTTTCATTTTTTTAAAGCTTAAATGTATTCCTTTTATTAATATATGTCTTGTGTCTTTTGTAAAGGTTATTCTGTATTTCTTTAATTTCTTTAATTTCTTTGTAAAGCACTGTGAACTAACCTGTGTTTGAATGGTGTTCTACAAATACATTTGCCTTTCCTTGCCTTTGTTTTTATTGAAACCATACATGTTCGGAGAACCATACACTAGAAACATTAACAGTCGGAGTGCATTTTATAACAGTTGATGCTACCTAGCATTGTAGCCAATTTTTATGTATTTTAATAGCGGCGTGGAGTGGCAGCATTTCCTCCATCTACCAGGCGACAGCGCGGAGCGTTTTCACAAGGTTCCACCTTGGGAGCCATTGTCAAAATCATTACTGCATTATATCCCAGGTGTCATTTTCCACAGTTTTACAACATCTCAGACCCTCACACAGGATATAATTTCCTCCGATGTGATTTACGATGTTCAACTGATGTGATTAAACACCTCGTATGTTGTATGACCCAAAACGCGACCCGAGCGGATAGAAAATCAATCGGGCCGTCGTGTCCACGTGTGAAACGTGCTCTGCCGCATTAGTGATCAGGATCTGCAGACTTAATGGAAGAAGTGATGATAGATGTTCTCTCGGCGTGATAAGCAAGCGTTGAAGGATGCGTTATAAAGTAAATAAGTGTGCCGCTGTAATACCACGTTTTTACGGATAATTATTCGTAATAGTTCCCTTTAAAATTTACTGAGGCACATCAAACCATCCACACGTATCCTGGCCTATGCAGCGTAATCACATTTGCAGATGACGCCCCGATAGTAGTACTGACATTGAATAAAAGAAATTCAGCACCTGACAAGATGCTGTTTTTGTAATAATATGACCTCAGAAGGTCGAAGCACGACGAACAATCTAAAAGCACGGCCAGGAAATAGTGAAGAACTTTTAAATTCCTTGATTTCCCCACCTGAGCTGACCTCACCCGGAGAGAACGTTTAACATGTCCAAAATTACATGCATGTCGGCCACATAAACCAGGAGAGGAACATCTATTGAAGAAGGAGCTCCATTGTGAGCAGGAAAGCCGAGGTGTCTCTGGAATATTCTCTCTTCTGTGTGCGGCTGCAGCCAGCACGCTATCCTCCGTCTAAAAATACTCAGTCAGTCATTACGAACACATCTTTATGTATGGAAGACACTGCAGGGGTGGGGAGTGCTGGTTAGAAACTCCCATAGTATCTAGTTAAAAGTCTTCCTCTTTGCCGCGCCGAAGCAACGACGAGCTTTTTCCTGAAACCTCCGAGCAGTTTGGCGCCGTGCGCTCCACAGGAAGGAATTTTAAACAGGTGCATCTTGATTGAACAAAGTTGTTTTTTTTTTTCCACTTCTTTTCTATCAGACACATAAAAATTAGACTTCAAGGTTGAGTTTTTCCACAGATAAATTATTTTAATCAGCCAACTTACATGCAGCACTTACATTGAAATGTGGGCGCGAGGATGACAAATGTGTCCCGGCTCTGACATTGTCTCTTACCTTAAGGCTGCGTGGAGGTAGGGGGAGATCGCTGATCGTAAATCCCCGTCGCCTCACGCTAAACTTGTACCGGATCTCTGCAAGTGGATGATGGGTGGAGTTTCAGCAACATTAGCGGTGATGTAGAAACACTTATGTGGCAAATTAACGAAGACAGACGAGGTGCGAAAGGTTTTCCTCACAATGGGATCAAACCAGGTTGGAAATCAGGCTCAGGGGGGTTTAGGTGTAGAACTTCTCAGTTCAGTTGTGTAGCGACAAATATAAAATAGTCATTTCAAGGCACTTTTACTGAGAAAAAAAAACAATAAATCTGCATGAATGCGGAAAAGAAAAATCCCCTTTGAACAAGAAGAAACCTGCAGAACCAGACTCGGAGGTCGAGACTTTTTTCTGCTCCAGTTTGGGTTTGTGGTTAGAACGAGAGAAAAGCATCAGATGGAGACAGATTGTATTCAAACCCTGCATCTAATAGGCGATAGGGATTCTCTTTTCTTCTCACCACAGTCTGGAAACTGCACTTAAGGTTAATTGGTGACTCTGAATTGCCTGTTAGGTGTGAATATGACTGAGTGTGATTGTTTGTCTCTCTGTGTTTTGTTCGATGGACAACAAGAGCGTTGTTTTCCTCCCTCGTGTCAAGACTCCCAGTCCATATTCTCCTGGGACTTGGCAGTTTAATAGTTGACCGTCACTGCAATAATCATCCCTGTGCCATTACACCAACACGGTAGAAGCTGTTGCAGCCTGACCACTCACTCCCTCACCACCCTCATAATGAGCGATGCGCCGCAGGTTCCTAATGAGATTCTGTGCAGCTTTATATGTGGACAAGAAAAGGGAAAAAAGCGAGGGGAGGTCTGAAGTAATTTATCATGAGACTACTATGGTCCTGCAAGTCACTTCAGGAAGTTCCGGCCTGTAATTATAAATTTACAACCAGGACAGTAAGTGACCTGCTTTCAAGTGAACCTGAAGTAGAAGCTGGCCGGCATTGAAACCAGTTAATGGTGACAACATGGCCATCACACAGTCGCCCATAACCATGATCAATACCACTTCACCAACAGACTAAACACATGAAACACCAGGATGCATGAAACTACCTGGACAATGCCACTTTTCACGTTTTACATTGAGGCCACCAATAATGTCCAGAATTGTAATAACTTTGGCTATTTTAAATTTAGTACAGCCAATAAGTTGATGCCAATCCAATTTTTTCCAAATAATTTGATCAATTGTTACATTCTTGGCTGATTATGTCATTCTTAAAATGGTATTCTCATTTCTTAAATCCTTGAAAACATCATAACTGCAGACAATAAAGTAATGATAAATAAATATGACTGCATTTCCTGGAAGTATACCATTTGATTTTTGTTTTTTGTCCAGCTGGTTAGTGGTAAAAAATGGTATTGGATCCTTAAAGTCTTGGTCTTGGGATGTTCTGCTCTTGGTCTTGACTCGGTCTCAGGTTTGGCGGTCTAGACTACCAGTGACACAATCTAACAATGACTGCTCTTCAATAGTACGACAACCTAGAATATCCTGTTTGCTCCACATAACGTCGTGGCCTAAATATTCAGCAGAGCAACAAATTAGTATTATATACATATCCCTGTGTGAGTAAAGTTGGCAGAGCACTACAGTGCATATGTGTTCCAGGAAATCATTGAGCCTCCGTCAGAAATTACACAATAAATCTGTAACCCGTTATGAAAGATTCATATCTAACAGTGACAAATAGGCTCAGAGCCCGAATAGTAAAGTCAGGAATGATAATCAGACACAGCAGCTGGTAAACAACATTAAATGTTTTACCTTTGTGTGTGTGTGTGTGTGTAACTGTAGACAGACTTAAGTCATTTTTTGTTTTTTTTTCTCAGTTTCACTCCTTCCACACAGACGCTGCCCTTCGGCTCTCCGTGGCAGTACAGTCAGACTGATCAGTTCAGCTCAAACTTTCTGCGCCTCATTGCACTCAAGCAGCTTACTCCCCTGCTGGGAGGCAGCCGCAGAATCTGCTCTCTAATAACAGCAGTGGTGACGCAGCACACAGGCTTGATTCCTGACCGGCAAATCGGCGTGACAGCTACTTTAAGCTGCACATCGCCGCTCCGGGCCCCCCCCCCCCTCTGTCACTGCCGGTGCCGTCCCATGTCACCGAGAGGGAACGTGGTGTGAATTAAGATTCCTCAAAGTGCTGTACGACACGACTCAGATGCACGTTTTCTTTTTTTGGACTGAGTGCCGGGGGAAATGGGAGCGGGACTGGGTGGCATGATTTCATGAATGTAAAGAGTGCAGTGAGGAAACGCTGTCAGATTAGCTGGAATGTTCAAGGCTACCATCAGAAAATTGGGTCGTTGCAATGGAAACGAACTGACGGCAGAGGAGGCAGACAGAAGTTTGCCCGCACTGATTCACCATTAATTCTGCAAAACAGAAGAAAACTGCATTAAGACCTCATGAAGAATCTGTACAGTAACAGTAACAGTCGTGCTCATCTCCACAATGTTCACTGTGTTGTTGTGACACATCGGCTGAGCTCTCAGGACTCTGTGGGTCAGCCTGATGTTAAAGGGAGGAAGATGCTCTAATGTCCAGGTTGATGATTCCCAAAGAAAGAAGAGGGAGGAAAAAAAAAATACATTCTCATATTCCCCCATTAATCAGACTGCTGAAATATTGTCATGTTTAACTGTTTAAAAGGCTAAATCGCAGAAGTTCTCTGCATGCATTATTGTTGAAACATATTCAAGATTCAAGCGTCTTGTTGTTTGTTTTTCTTTCTCCTGATTTGCACAGGATTGCGTGTTTGGCCGCCGCTCTCGCCACACAGCTGTGGAGGAGCAGACGTCTGCAGCTGCTGCTGTTGTTCTAGTTTTCGCCGCACAGGCGAGACTTCACAAAGCCCAGATTACGATTCTTAAACATCACACACAGATTTACCGGGGGGAATAATGCGAGTGCTGTACTGGTACATCAGACATGGGAATCCTGGTAACGACCAGGTAAATGCTTTGAGATGTGAGGCGGGTTATGAATGGGTTGTTTTCTCACATTTGGAATTTGGAGAAACATTTGGCGGAATCAAAGAACACCCGGAGTGAGAGATGAGTTTATATCCAAGGAGACCACAGACATCACCCAAATCTAAAGCCCTCTGCATGTTTGAGTTTTTTATTCAAACACATATCTCCAGAATTTATATGTGAAAACATCAATCTTGAAAATCTTTTATATTAGGCAACTGCTTCAAGCTGCTACCGGGGTGCCATTTGCCTCAGTGCATGGAGGAATAGTCCCACTCTGTGGCCGACACGTTCTGGAGAATGATTGTTATTGCAGGAGGATAAAATCTTTCTCCGGTGACGCTGATTAAAGTTACTTCACTATCAGACCAGACAAAACACATCAAATGAAACGTGTCTTAACAGCCCAGTGAAGCAGAGCCGCCAGCTCTCATGCAAAGGGAGGGAACGTCGCAGTCTGAAGCGACGTTCTCAATGCAGGTATTCCATGCTCAATTCCAGTTCACGATACGTTTCAAACGCCGCCTTCATCACGCTGCAGTGTGAGCGCCATCCGACATCGAAGTGACCATGTGAAGAAGAAGATCAGATTTGGTTCCACATGTGACCGAAGCCTCGGTCACTCGGTGTGCAAAGAAATCGGAATTGCAGCATTCGTGAAGTGGAATTGGGTCGCATTGGCCTGAAGCATGAACGTAGCCTAAGATCACATGTGGCCTGTTAGCATTAGCAGTGTTCAGTCTGGAGGCTAAACCATAACATTTCAGTGAAAACGGAAAACTTTCATTGCATTTTGCGGTCCGTTTACGCAACAATAATATTCAGAGACACTGAAAATGGAACTTTCTGAATATGTGCCAACGTTGTCGCCATAGAAAATAAAGGTTGTCAAACTCATCTACCAAGGCATTATTGTGTATAAACTGTTTGGAGGTGTAAATCAAAAAGCTTTGTTGATATTTAACTGGATTTTTTCCCCCCAGAAAAAGGTGCATAACCCACTGAAAAAGGAGTGGCAAAAACATATTTGGGTCACAAACCACCAGCTGAAAATAACAAAGCAAAGAAGCAAGGATGTGATCGGTTAAATGCAGAGAATAATATTCTGCAGGAGATTAATAAAGGCACTTAAATTAACGATAGACAGTATAAGCTTGCAACTGTCATACCTGTTAAGCTACATCAATTGAGAGTCACAGTCTACATTCAGTTCTACTAATATATATTTTGATTGAATAAATATAACATTTTACCTTATTGAAGTCTATTATATCATGATTTCTTGTATCGCTAAAATGACAGGAAGCAAGGTATGATGGGAAAAGAAACTTATCCTCTCTCTGCTTCATCGCTAACTAAAGCAACCCTCACCGTTAGAACAAAACTGAATGACCTCAAGTGCAGTTGTGCTGTAGAAAGCTAATTATAAACAATTTACTCATCCACATTTTAATTTGGACATAAATTATTCCATGCATAATCAAAAGCAGTTTTAATATTCAGCCCTTTACAGATAGGTCACCGCTTCCCTGTGATCGTAAGTAATTCATCCGAGGTCAGGTGCAGTTCAAGTGGACGGTGTTAGCGATGCAAAATCTTTATCTCGATCACTCCGAGCGCATGATCAGAACAAAACAGGCCAATGTAATTGATAATCCTCCTCCTCACTCGCTCTGATGCTGATCGTTATCAACGCTGGGGGCACGCCGGAGATGACACGTCTTTAATCACGAGTGCGAGCCGGACTGGAAACTTGTGGGGATTTTTGGGGAACAGCAGAGGAGTAATTAAACTAAAAGCTGACAGAGTAAAAACACTTCAGTTTGACCTCTTGCCTGCGAGCCAGGCTGGAAGTAACAACCTCCAAATCCCAACGGAGACTTCTTGGTTTAAAAAAAAAAGAAAAAAAAGGTGGGACTACTCATGTAGACAAATAAATAATAAAAAAAAAAACAGCAACTCTCTGTAACAGGCGCTTCAAGCCAAGAAGGTGCAAAACATACAGTAACAGCCCTGAAACACTACATCTGATACTCGTATGACACACGTACATGCACACGCACGGACAGTTTCTCATGAAAACACCCTGATGCAAGTCAGGTGTCTCGACTCAGCAATATTAGTGAGGAGCTAATGCGATAAAGCTGCCTCCGGGCGGGCAAAATATTATTTTTGTGAGTTCGGCGACCATATTTGCTCACAGCAGACAGGAGAACAAACACAGTGAGTCGGGTGATCAGACGGGTTATAAATAAGCGGGATCCACTCGGAGCTGCGGCACCTCTTTTTCCAAGAAATCCCTAAAAACACACCGACGAAGCAAAACACACTGTCGCTCGAGGTGGCGCCCAAGTTTAGACGGCTAAAAACATTCAACCGGAGGGAATCTTCGAGTGTAACAGGCGCCAACGGTCATTGTTTTGTAAGACCGTACTTCCACATGACTGTCAAGTCACTCGGCTGCTCTTTTGAGTTTTTGTTTTACTTCACAAAAACTTCACGGACTAACGTACAGACACACACACACACACACATACACACGCTGCTTTCTGACAGTTTATGTAATGAAGAGTGTTTTGACTGGCAGGTAGTTAAAAAGACAGGCTCGGCAAGTCAGATGTAAATGTATGATTTATTACCAGAAAGTAAATAATGACATTCAAAATGTTTTCTAACATTCTCTGATGTGCACAATTTGCAGAACTACCACAACCCAAAGGACCAGAACCTACTTTAAATAGCAGGAACTAAATTCAACGACACTTTAAAATTGACCTAATTGTTCATTGCAAACTACTTTTCCTTGGTGCAGTGGGAATTTAAAGCTCTGATTCTTAAACTGTAGTTTGTACACAACCAGTGGTACAGTCTCTTTTGGGAAGAAAAATATTTTGTTGTGGAAATTAAATCAATTTGAAAATATCAGGATATATATATATATATATATATATATTGATACAATCCAGGACTGACCCATAGAGCATGGCATTGACTAACCTATGGATTAATCCTGAATAACCTATTGATTAATCATGACTAACCTATGGATTAATCGTGACTAACTTATGGATTAATCATGACAAATCCATGGCATAGTACCGTCTTTCCATTTTTTGACTAAAAACACTTTGGGCTTGTTGTATTCATGAAAGATTAAGATGTACAGTCTATTTCACCAGTTGTGTTGCTTATTAATCTTCAAATGTTCCCTTGATGAACCTCAATAAAGCTGAAATCATCTGACAGACAGACAAAATACTGTGTGGGCCTCACCTGTCTCACTGATGTATGCATTCAAACAGCCAGTAAAAAGCACCACATGAGGTACATTTCAGTTATTTCTTGAAGTTCCTCCACTGACTGTAATCTACTGCAAAGATCACAGCATTGTGAACTTTTGGTGGTGAAAAACAAAACCCAACAACATGAACGGCTTTAATTCACAATCCCCAAAGAAATCCTTACTGGAAGCATTCATATAGATTCCCGTCATTTCTGAGAGAAAAAGGAAGAAAGAGACTGAGAGTCTCTTGTTTGGTGTTTCTTAGTTAACGGACCAGTAAATAGACAGCATCTATAAAACAGATTTTCAAGCACTTTTCACAATTTCAGTCTCATTCAGGCACACACACACACACACACACACACACACACACACACACACACACACACACACACACACACACACACACACACACACACACACACACACACACACACACACACACACGCGTCAGTGTTGACAGGGCAGAAACGTGAGATGCTCTCCCGCCACTCGGAACAACTTCAGGTCCATTGTCTCGGCCAAGGACACTTTGACAGGTGGAGAAAGAGATGGAACTGCCAATCACGCGGTTAGAGGACAACCGGCTGAGCCACCTGAGCCACAACCGTGAGCTGACTCTTTAAACTCCACATACAAGCCCAAAGAATCAGATCTCAGCCCGCCGAAAGTCCAAAGTATCACCACTTCACAAACATATTCTCCCTCTCAAGGTGAGAGAACTCAAATCCTCCCTCAGCAGAGCACTCAGACACAAACACACGTCGAGCCGCTTCCCCCACTCGAGGGAACATTACTTTGAATTAATTTCCTGCAGACCTGCTCTGACCTGAAGTCTAACCGTCACCAGCCACTTTCCCTCTCTCTGAACCTGGGAACTTCTTTCTATACTTGTGAACCGAGTCAAGTTAACAGTGGACACACTCCTACATAATTGTCGAGCAGGTCATGTGGGTCCCATAGATTGAAGGGTTTACAAGGCCCCTGACCCAAACAATCGCCATCACAAGAAAGACTGATATTTACTGGTATTCTTATCAGTAACTTGAAACAAACAGGAAAACAAAAACATTTGACCCGAGTGTGTGAACAGGTTTGGTTCAATGTTATTTTTTCTTGTCATGCTCTCACATCAACCCACTTTATCCAACTTCAAGCGATGCGAGTCGATCCCAGCTGACACCGCTCACACTGCAGAGTTCCCCCCCGAAACGTATCCGCATGCTGCCGTCCACTGGGCCGATGCAGTCACACAAACACACACACGCACAAACACACACACGCAAGTTGAATAGAAGCAGAACATGGAAATTCCCACAGAGAGACCCTGAAGCCCGACTGGGACTCAAACTGGGGACCTTCTCACTGTGAGGTGAGAGTGTCAACAGCTTCACTGCTGCGCGACTCCCACCGAAGCCCTCAAAATCACAACATCAAATTTCCTAGAAGGTAGGCTGGGCCCCACAAGTGTAGCGTGATCGCTTCTCCCAACAGTCATAAATACCTGTACACACACGCACACGCACACACGCACACACACACACACACACACACACACACACACACACACACACACACACACACACACACACACACACACACACAAACAAAACACACACGCACGGCTTCTGTGAAGTTTCCTGCCTTCAAACCATCGATATATGCAGCAACACATTTTCAGCAAAAGCTCTGCACCGCAAATTATTCTCCTCCCACCTCTCCCCCGCCTCACCTCACTTCCTCACTTCCACACACGCACGCGCGCATGCACGCACGCACACACACACACAGACACACACACACACACACACACACACCGACTCCCATTAAATAAGAAGGGTGGTGGGGGTGACTGAACAGCCCCGGGCCCGATGTAATGAAGAACATGTGGTTCATTTGGAGTGAAGTGTGTGTGTGAGTCTATGTGCGTGTGTGTGTGTGTGTGTGTGTGTGTGTGTGTGTGTGTGTGTGTGTGTGTGTGTGTGTGTGTGTGTCTGTGTGTCAACCCAGGGGCGGCGCTTGCTTCGGAGGTGATCTGGAGAAAGTTTGTATTTGGGGGGAGTCACGGCACCGCGGGGATGAATGTTTAAATAAAGCGAGAGGCGTGGGAGTGAAAAACCGGCGAGGAGTTCTTTTACCCCGACACAAGATGGCCCCTTGTGCACCGACACGCCGAGAGGGACCTTAAATTAGCCCACTGCTCAAAATAATGACTCCGACTCTTAATTGGAGAAGGAAGAGAGAGTCCTCCCAGGCACCGTTTTGACGTTATGTGGATGTTCATGCGGTGGGCGAGCACCGCGGGGGTGAATCTCTGCACACTAATCCGGTCATCCACAGCTAACCTGCACACTTTAGAGGAGTAATTACTGAACTGTAATCTCATACTGGTTCAAAATGGCACATAGTTCATACAATAGGCCCATTCGACATCATCTTGAGTTGGTTTTTCTCACTCACTTGTGTTATAGAGCCTGAAAATTGCTTGACGCTCTCGCATTTTGTAACGTTAATAGAATACAATTTTTAAATTAATCCCTTTTGGTTTTGAAGTTTCACCAGTCAAGATGACAATCGACGACGACGCAACTGAAAACGTGTTGTTTCTTCATTTTCATTCACTTTTACACAGCAATGTATTGAAAACGACACCAGTTTCCATGGAAACAGAAGGAACGCTGAAAACTACATTGTAGGTATGCCAGACCACGAGTTGATGGTGGTGGTTGTTTTTGTAAAGAAACCACACGTTGTAAACATTAATAATGGGAGTACATAGACATCCTAGTGGACAGACGAGTTGGATTGTTGTCACAGTGACTGTCAAAATAAAACGACCAAGTCCCTGATCTGGAAGAACCTGCTACATTTCATTATTACACCAAAGTATACAAGAAAACATTGAAGTCGACAGCAGAGATGTTGGAGAGAATGTGGAGGATTTGATGTAGTTTGTTCACATATCTTTTGGAAATATCAGAGAATAATTGTGTTTTTGAAAAAGAACTCAGAAAAGCTGCAAGAAATGTTTGTTTCTGAGATTCCACTGTGCTGCGAGGTATGTAATGGTAATGAAAACTAGTGGCATGTATATTAAAATTGGTCATTAAAAGATAAGTCCACCCTCACAGGAAAAATGGCTGATGATTATAGAAGAACTCCATCTGTACAAAAGATTTATTCATCTGCGCCTTTCAAGGCACCCAGGGTCAATGTACAATACACATGCTAAAAATGCATTTAAAACAATTGCATTTTATTTTATTTTTTGCAGCAGACCAACATCGAGTTTTCAGATGGGATTTAAAAATGTCCAGACATTGGATGTTTCTGACATTGTGTGTTGCTATATAAATGTCACCCCAAGACTATACGCTAATTCTATTTTAATTCATCGATGCGGCAACAGAATTCATTTTCTACTATGTTCGCTGATGTATTGTGGCTTTTCAAGGTAATTGGGAGACAAAAGTCTGACACTACATTTACGGCTCAGATCAGTTCTTATTACTCTTGTTGGTAACTGAATGTAAGTTTTTGTGTTTCCAACCATCGAGTTAGTCCTGAACTGTCATGCGTCCATCGTTTTGTGAATTCTCTGTGGCCACAGTGATCAGAGCCCCTTGTTTCTCGTTAATCATGGTAAGTTTCTACAGTTTTTACAGAATGGGTTATTTTCTCTAATGTGAACATTGTTAATCTGGATCCATTTTATTTTTTCCGTCATTGATGGGTAGTGTGTATATACCTTTTAAATGCAGTACTTTAACATTGAATTAAGTATAATTTAGTCTATGTAGCAGTAGTTGTACTTTAATACAACTTTTTTCAAAACAAAATAGCCTCGACTTAAAATGACCCCCAGTCTAATTTTAATTGCAAAACTGACCCTTTTAAATACCAACATCTTAAAAGTGCAGAGAAAAGATCAAAGCAGTGATTTGGGTCACTTTATCTCACGACGTGGAGAAGATTGGAAAACATTAACTGCTGGACTCCAGAAGAGTCTGGATCTTGAAGCAATTAGCATACCGCCGAAATGTAGCGTCTGTCAACATAATTCCTGGGCGCGAAGCGACGGCGTATCAAACAGAAGAGAAAACAAGAGCTCAGGAATCATCAGACGCTGGTGGTAAACAAACATGCTGCAGATTCCAGGCCAACAGAAGAAAACGTTGCCAGACACTATATGTGGCTGTCACGCACACGTGGGCGTTGATTTGACCTCCTGGTGGCGCTGCAGCTGGATAAAGAGCGAGGGCGTCGGGGACCTGACAACAAGATGCACATCAGATGATAAATACGAGCTCGATCCGCCTCCCGGGACCAGTGTGTGACACCGGCGATGTTACAGTCGCATGCCCGGGGGGGGGGGGGGGGGGGGGGGGGGGGGGGGCTCTAGAGCAGCTGCTCCGTGACATCTTCACCTCTGCTCAATGATCCGCCAAACGCTGCATTTCAGTCTCACGCAACCAGTGTTTGTCTCCAGTTCAGTGAAATTATCATCAAGTGCAAACATGTTGACTTATTACATGATGTTACAATTAACTTCTACGTCTTCTTAACCTTTCTCATGAAACTACTTCCTGGCAGGATGAGCTTCATCCATCTTAACATCCGTCATCCATCCATCCATCTAAACATCATCCATTTTAACATCCATCCATCCCAAAATCTGTCCATCACTCATCCATCCTTCCATCCGTCTGCCCGTCCGTCATCCATCCATACATCTGTCCATCCTTCATTCATCCACCTATCATCTATCCATCCATCATGTGGAAGGTTTAACACTGACCAAACCTTTTCACGGCAAAATTCCTTCCTTCCTTCCTTCCTTCCTTCCTTCCTTCCTTCCTTCCTTCCTTCCTTCCCTCCTTCCTTCCTTCCCTCCTTCCTTCCTTCCTTCCATGATAGATTTGATCACAACTTGACAGATGAATTAATGAAATATCGAACAAAAAGCAAGAACTAATACAATTAGAAAGTCATTTACTTGTCTTTTTTTTTTTTTTTTGGCAAACCCAGAAAAGTAATTCACTTCAAACATTCCATAACTCAGATAAAACTGTAGAATATTATTGTATTAGTATGGGGGCCTGCACAGTATTTCAGCTCAATATTGGCATCAGAATGAAGAATTGACGTTGGGCCCAGAACCAATATTTCAGCAGACCTGACAGGCTGATAAAATGGCACTTTAATTATGCCTAAATGCTCCATGCTTGACTAAATGACAAATGTCAAATAGGTCATATGTGCCCTGAATGCATTATAAAAAGTGTTTGATTTCTGAGTGAGTATGAGTGACTGTCGAGAAACAAGTCGCTATAATGTCAGTTCAGAGATTTGATTGAGCTGCAATAGAATAAGAAAGGGATCTGGAATATTTGAGTCTCGACACTCTGAGACGAGTCAACCTGCCCTGACATTAGATGAGTTTGTGAGCCATCTTAAAGTCAGATGAGGAGACTTTCCCCAGACTGGAAAAGGCAGAATTAGGTAGAGTTATGCTCGAACCAGCTGCCTTGGTTTATTCGTTGCAACTCTGAATTAAACAAAACACTTATCTGTTATCAAAACACTACCAAATTAAATTAAATTAAAATAAAAATACAAAATATAGAAAAAACTACCAAATTTAAAAAAATCATATATATATATATTTATATATATACTAAATTAAAAAAATTAAACAAACAAAAACTACCACAGAGAGAAAACACTTTATTTGGGCATGTGTCTGAGATTTGATAGTGTTTTCTGAAGTTTGTAGTGTCTTGTACTTCCAGGCCACCATGCAGATTAGCTGTAATGAATGAAACGTTATCAGCTGTTTCCCAAACTACATTGGAATTGAAATGTCACGAATGTAAATTCTGTCCGGACATAAAAACTATACATGAAATCTTTTAAGCTGCGTTGGCCTCATTTTAAAGGTAAACGTGTTTTTCAGCTCCTGCTAAACTTTAACCAGATTAAAAGAACTATCTCATAGATGATTGGAAATTATAAAAACTAGTGAAATTGCTAAAAGTATTTAAAAAAAATGGGAGTGTTCTCACCCCGGTCATGTCCGGCAGCCATGCCAATTCCAATAAAGGCAGCGACAGGAGGAGACAACAAGGCGCTCAATCACATCATATTGTTTGCCGAAGCTGCTGAACAGGACAAGGGGAAGAGAAAAACTAAAAAAGTATGCTAAGTGATAAATAGTCAAATTCACATTCATATTTATATATGGATAAAAAAAAAAATTCTGTAACAGAAACAAACATGTAGATTTCAGTGTCAGTCATCTGAACTGAATAAAGCATGATTGGGAGAATTGTTTACGGCGCATCTCTGATTGTTATTCGTCTGGATAAAGGCTTCTGGTTCTTCTGGTTCACGGCAGCATCGTCCTGTTTGTGTTCTTTCCCAGGATCAATAAAAATAAATGTGAACATCTTTAAAGTCACACGCATGCAGGCTGGAGGCCACACTGTGCACAACATTGCTCCCTCTTTCTGTTTTTTCTCTCTTTCAGAATGTGTTGTATAATACACAGCAAATTTTATCAAAGCATTTTCAGGTGTTATCACCCCGAGCTGTCACACCAAGGTCAATAGAAGCATACAGTCCTGTCTCTTCATTTTCTGACAACTTAATAAAACTCCTCATAGACCTCTACCCTTTCACTGTGGCCTTTTTTTTTATTGCCCCTATCACACCTAAAGCTTTTTCCATGCATACGCGATAAGCTGGTTCTGTGCAAGCGTCGGAGATAAAGCCCCGACTTCGCTCTCCTCTCCTCTTTCTTCCTTCAAAGCTTCTGGGGGGAAAACAGAGTAGAAAATAGAACAAATCGAAACTCTGGGATATGAAGAACACAAGGGTGTGTGTGTGTGTGTGTGTGTGTGTGTGTGTGTGCGTTCTTGTTTTGCTACTACTTTTCTGTACCTATATAAATATACCTGATATGAGTTTGCACCTATTTCAGGGATGGTTGAGTGAAAAAAAAACTAAACCTCTTGCAGGGTGCGAGCACATTTAGGACACTCTAGTTTATAAAAATGGTGGGTGTGTTATGAGGAAATAAGATTTTTGTAGTTGTATGCTGGATTTTGTCGCTGCAGATGTAACGACACCATTACCAGAGGCAATGCATTGTTTTCCACAGGATTCTGTGAGGATGTCGACAAAGTACCTAAACAGTTTCACACTCATGTGATCGGCCCAAAAGCCAAACACCAGGTTTTGTAACATTTCTATTAGTGCTGTCAAATGATTAAAAATGTTCAGATTAATCACAGGGTTGCTGTGGTATTTAATTGTGATTAACTGTGATGAATCACGATTAAATATGAGTTTTTAATCTACAGTATATTCATCATTTATCATTTTACATGAGCATACAGACTCAATAAAGGGATTATATATGAACTTAACATGTTTATTAAACACATATTAACAAAAAAAAACCTTGCGATAATCAAACAAACATTTATCCATATTATTCTTTATGTTTTACGGGCAAATAAAAACAAACTCGTCGACGTCGTCCGACAGGAGCGCTAATCGCTTCTTGTACACAATGTTCCTGCAGCTGATAATCAGCAGAATACAGACTAAAGTTTGCTTTGCGTTAATGTGAGATTTTAAGCTGAAATGCATCAGTTAAAAGAGAAATCCTTCCTGCAGATTGTGAATAATAATTTATGTTAGTGGACTAAGCCATCTTAAAATTTTTAGTGCTCAAATTTCCCATTGAGAGGGCCAACGTCCCCGTGGCGCGACAGTATGTCTCCTTGCCTGAGACGTTTCCAAAATGTCTGTGCTGCAGGTTAATTGCATTAAAGTTTTAAAATCAGATCAATCACGACGAGGGATTAATCCATGCTAACTAGTTACTTTTGACAGCCCTACTTAGTATGCATTCTTATGAGAATTTGGAAGAATTAAAAGAAAACTTTTTTATAGTCCATGTGATCTTCAGGCTTTTTGAGGTTCACATAATCCATATATTTCTCAGGCCGGGTATGAAAATGGTTATTAACTACGGTGCTGCAATTTTCAAGACTAATTAAATGTTGCACAGTGACTTCATGTGGTTTTCTGTCCTATCAATTAGTTTCATTTTAATTGCACTCACCTGACACCCCAGGTGTTAATCTGTGCCCTGATTAAGTGGCTAAAATTACAAAAGCAGCAGGGCTCTAAATGCTAAGGAGCAGCAGCAGAAAGCATCGCTCTGACACCTGCTCCAAATGAAAATGTATGACGTGTGCGAAAAGGAATCAATGCCACACTCTAACCTAATGGTATGAGGACGCCGCGCCGTACAGCTACACTATGTACAAATTACAGGAGTTAATCAAGTGGAAGTGTGTAAACTGGTGAATAATATGGGAGGTATTGTCAGAGTTTACGAGTGTTGGTTGGACTGGAGTCGGGCAACGATGGAAGGAAGGCTAATCCAACGTCATATAGAGCGTGTCGAAATCTGTGTGTGTGTGTGTGTATTGCAAAGCGCGGCGAATGAATAGAAGAAGATTAATGCCACGCCGATACAGATTCTGAGCTGTAAACAGAGTTGGGCTCTGTTTGTCGAGTGTCCTGACAGGAGAGCGACTGAAGCGCTTTGTGATGCCGCGACTAAATAAAAAGTGACGGGGAGAACTGACAGGCCCGCGATGGAAAGTCATGACAAGTTCTTACCAATCAGGAATAAAAAAAAAAAAAAAACGGAAGCAGTGCTAAACTGTATCTGCAGCCAAAGCCTCTGACGTATAAGAGTCTCGCTGCTTAAAGCTCGGAGCTTTTGTGGCCTAGTTTGTGCTCAAAGTTTTCATGGTTTGATCTTTTTATAAAAGCTGTGGCGTCTTGTGAATGTGCTCAGGCCGCGTCCAGGCGACGACATTGAAGTGAAAAGGCAAAACTTTCCTTTTAGGGGTCCGTTTATATGACAACGGTGCTCGGAGCCACTGAAAAACACGTGTGAATGGAAGAAACGCTGCTACAGCGCATGCAACGCCACGGTTCTTCTGCACGTGCTCAGTAGACAGACAATAAGAACAATGTTTCCCTTGAAGAGTTCTACCCTGGAAGCTGTTCTCAGTGGCTCCGAGCACCGTTGCCTTGGAAACGGAGCCCCAAAACAAAACAAAAGTTTCATGTTTTTCACCTGAAAACGTGAACGATTATGTGATCTGTGCCGTTACAAAGCTCCAGTGCTCAACTCTTGCATTATAACTGTTTGTAAATCCACCAGCTAAGCTTAACATCTAACTGCAGAGTATCTTCACTGTTGTTTTCACTCTATTCATCCATAAATCCTGACCAGCTGAGGAGTTTCAGTGATGTGGAGTTAGAACGTGTCGAGGTTACCAGACACATGGCCGGTCCAGTTTAATGCGTTTCACTCGCTCTTGTTGCGTCGCAGCAGGTAGAAATACCAACTGCAAAACCCCCTGAACTGCGTTCATCTCCCAGCAAACAGCACAGATGCTATTTCTTCATTCTCCTCCTTCTTCCCCTCGCCATTCTGCCGGCTTGTATTTACCAATCATTTGAAGATTAATCTAAATGGGCTGATCAGCCTTGCCAGATATGGCGGGAATCCCCCAATTCGGGAGCCAAATTATCTTACCTCTTTGATTATTTGATGCATTTTTGTGTTTTTGGTGTGTTCTCTATTGCAAATATTATAATTTTACAGTTTTAACATGATTTCTATACAGGCTGAGATTTAGGCTGGCTTTCATTGAGGTGTGTGGGTTTTACATTGTTTGGGCTGAAAACAGTGAGTCACATCTGGCAACCCTGGTGCTGAGGTCTGATCACCTTCACACGGCAGTCCGCTTGAGGTCGTGTTTAAAATGTAATGACAATGATCACGTAAAAAACCCCAAAACGTATCACCTGCAGTGTGAACGGAGCCTAATGCAATGTCATCTCTTGATTCTGCTTCGGACCTGACCTGGCAACTCAAGTATTGTTGCGTCAATGTCCTTCATCAATATCTCCACATAGTCCTATGGGTTTTCACCTAAGTTAAAATAAAATAGAAAAACCACACCAACAATTTCCATCTTTACCACAGTGAGGAATGTGATGCACAGTCAGACACAGATACGTTTTACCACCCGCATTACGTTTCACTGTCAACACGATGATTTACACTGAATGAATATGCAAACTACAGATGCACATTGCCAAAGATTCACGCTGAATTTGTCAGCCAACTGTTTTCTCTTCACGCGTTTTTGGAATGGAGACTCTGTTTTGCATTATCTGCTCTCCATTTCTAAAGCCAGATTAATGTTTTTTATAATACTGTTCAGACAACCCAAAAATTGTATTTTTAAAACACGAATATTTTAGTTAAGCATGCTGAGGCACACGATGTTATTTGCATCGGTACAATGCGAGACAACAAGATGATTACAGGGAAAAGAACAAAAACACAATTTTAAATATAAGTATAAAAGTAAATATTTTATGAACTAAAAGCTCAGTAAAGTGCTGATATTGACCATAACAGCGCAAAGTCACCGTCATGCAGAGGAACCGAGGAACCTTTTAGGCCGGGTCTCTGCATCCGGCGGCTTTTATTTCCATTTGCTCAACAAATGCAAATAAGCGGCGGCGGAATAATTTGCCTTTCGCTCACTTTTACAATCACTGTTAATGCAGGTCTCTGTGATCACTGGAAGAGGCTTTTAGGGAGCCACTTTTCATGCTCTGAAATTACCAAGAGTATATTTTCAAACCCAATGAGGATGTTTAATGTCTCATAAGGGGGCAAGCTGTTCCCAACACGAATAATACACGAGTGTATTTTGCTGTCACACTTTTTACAAGTCTGGGTGTGCAGCTGTGAGACGAGGCGTCCTTGAGAAACATCTCAAAAAATAAGACGTCTTGATTCTCTCAATTAAATGCGTTTTTCTCTCAAACAGCGAAGGACCTTTGATTGTGACGTACTGAAAGAGCCCTCAATGACTACTGCTGGTAATATTGACTTGAGGTCTGTCGATGTCAAGAGCGTCTCGCAGCTCTTTGTATTGGAAGTGTGAAACAGAAGCTACAAAGAGGAAACGGCTGCTTGGGAGCCTCTCCACCGTGCGACCCGTGTACTTCGGCAGCCAAAACTCTTCGGAAAAACTGAATCGCGTCTTGACTTCCAGCAGCCAGTGAAAGCTTGTTTGTATATTTTCCACTTGGTAGCAGGAATTGGCCAACATGCACACGCCTTCTGTGTTTACCATCCAGACACACACACACACACACACACACACACACACACACACACACACACACACACACACACACACACACACACACACACACACACACACACACACACACACACACACACACACACAGGCTCAAATAGAGGCTTGGAGACGATGCAACGATCACGTGACCAAGTCAGGCGCCGAGGAAAACATTTACCTGAAAACTATTCAGTTTGAAATAATTTCACAGTGGGAAGACAAATGTCTGATTTCTGTTTTTGTTTTTTTTTCTGATTTTGTTGTTAAAGAAATTCTTTGCATTGTTAAATCTATGTTGGCTAAATGCTGACAGGTATTTAAAGGGGGAACGGAGGGATGCGTTATGGAACATAATAATAATAACAACAATAATAATATAGTATTTATCAGCAACTTTCATGACACCAAAGATCACTGTACAATTAATGTGTTAAAATACCGCTAAAAACAAGTAGAGACTTTATTGATAGCATTAAATAAAACATTTAGGTATTTGCAGAAGACCAACATTGTTTAAAATGGATATGAGATTAAATCCCATCATAAAGCTCATCTTCTAGACATTTTAAACATCCTGTGTTGTTTGTTAGAGAATTAAAGTCAAACCTCATCACAACCTTATGCTCGTACATTCATCACACCAATACTGGTTGCACACATCAATATTAACAGTGAAGTTTACTATGTTTCTAATAAATAGCTTGTCCAAGAAGGTGATAAACCCTGAGACTAATGTGGATGTAAACCCATTCAGTGTTGCTTCTATCGTGGAAGAACAGCAAGTAAACAATATTGTGCAAACATGTTTTTGAAGAAAAGTCTCCGTCCTGAGAGCAAACAGAACCTGAGTGAGACAGACTCTCAGCCAATATACTGTGGCAACTTCAATCAGGAGCAACCTTGTGGAAAAACAAATCAAACAAAATCATCTGCCTAAAATCAACATGTTGGGACCAGATCTTCTTTTAGTCATTTCAAACTGACAGGTGCTGATGACTCCAGGAGACGAGATCCGACCACTGCTCATGACCTTCTCATTAAACATCGGTGCACAATCATGTTTATTTAAGCTACCATGGAGAGATTGGTCAAACTTATTAGATGATTTTTGTAAACACGTTTGAAAAGGAGGAGAGCATCAGTTCACCTGTTCTGATTGAAGCAAGACGCGTTTCCTCATCTGCCCCCCCATGACTTTTATCAGCAGACTTCATTAGAAGATATTTTCTATACTGTACCTCTTTTTCAGTCTTGAAATATTTTCTGTACATCTGGGTTTGTTTTCTTTTTATGATGTTTTTCTGACATCATTACGTTCCATTCATGACTGTACCCGAACTCTTTGTTTTGAAACTCACCTTGTACATATCGCTTGTGTCATTTAAAAAACCAGAAACACTTCAGAGCCACTGAACCTGTTTAGTATCATGTGATTAACTGTAGAAGTATCCTGTTTTATTGGGTCAGAGCGAGCTCTGGCTTTAGGCTTCACATAATAATTACAAGGTCCTGTTTACGCGTCATTTTTGCATTTTCATTTGGGAAAAGTTTTGCGTTTCAACAGCAAGATTTTGTTAACATTGTCCGTTTCCATGGAAATGGCAGAAATGCTGAAAACAATGCAGTTGCTCACAAAGTTCCACCTCGAGAGTCATTTTCTAAAAGTTGTACTTTAAGTGACTGGGAGCAGCCAAAACAGACACCGAAAACACAACAAACGTTTTCAGGTTTCACTTGAAGACATTGTGGTGTAAATATGGCCAAAGCGTGTTTACCTCAGTGTGGCGAGAACGTCTCCTCTCGGTCTCCTGACTGGCTCTGGAGCTGAAGCAGGGAACGTTAACCAGCGGAAAAATGCTTGGAGCCACAGTCCTGATACACTTTTGACCTGCTGTCATTGGGGCATTAAGACAATCTTTGATTTTTTTTTTAAGCTTTTTTGACTCATCCAAGAAAACAAAACCTGAGTTGGGCCTAAAAAAAGAAGAAAAAAAAAAAGCTTGAAATGTTCTCTTCTACTGAAACACACATCGTTATGAAAACATTATTTTCTTCACTGTTGCATTGATTCAGTCCTTGTGGCACCATTGAGGCACATTTGGAGTCAATATTTCATGTGGCTCTTCTCCAGCTGACCTTACAATGGAAACATCACTTTGCCTCTTTCTAGCTTCAGTGAACTCGTTGTTATTTTGGGCTGGTTTTCTCTGTCGTCAGCAGGCTAACAAGTTATATGATTGAAATGTTCACGGCTGTTCAACAGTAATACGGAGCAGAAAATAATGGTTTTGTAGAGTGTAACAACTGAGAAGTAAACAAAACCAGGATTTCTGTAAACTGAAGTTAACTTTGTTCCAACTCCTGAATGAATGTTCAAGTTTGAATATATCTTATAAAGTTTCCTCATCCATTCATCTGTCTCTTTGAACCCTTTATCCTACTAAGGTCAGGAGGGCTGCAGCTGTCAAAAGATGAAGACAGACACTCGACAGGTCGGCAATCCATCACTTTAGGGTCACCAAGTGTCTTCAAACGCATGTTTTTGGGCAAATTCCACCCAGTTTAGCCCTAAAAGCCCAGAGTTGAACTAGTGTTTATCATTACAGCTATGTGCAGCTCTCATTGATTTCTATTGAAGATATTAACAGCCATGGGGCAGTGTGAGCAGGAAGTCATGATTGATCATGACTGGAGAAAGGTTAATTGTGTGTTTGCCTAATTACAGTACAACAAATGTGAGGCTGCTGCTGCCGGGTTGTAGCCATGATGATTGCCAATGGCAATTTGCCATCACTACCGTCAATGTCTTTCGCGGAGAAGTGAGTTAAACACTCAACTTTCCAGAAGACATGGTGGATTTTTTTTTTAACATTACCAGAAGTCACAGCTGTAATTTTTCCCCATTCTCCCCTGCTCTCAGCCTTTGGACATTTTGTTCCGCTTTCTTCCAAATGCAGGCGTCCGCCAGGTATCTCCATCTCATCTCAAAATTTGACAATCTTGAATCCCTCAATGAAAATTGATGTGAACGTCTGTGTGAAGTCGCTGAACGATGAAGGACTCCCCTGTCCTCTGCAGCTTTCTGTTGAACTCGACGAGGGGAGACAAAGCACAAGGCTCCTTTTCAGAGATCATATGATAATAAAGCAATAAAGCAATTTGACAAGTAATGACTGACAATGCGAAGGGTAATACATCTTTTTTTTTTTTTTTTTTACCCCCCCATGACATTTGTAAAAAGCTTCAAGGCATCAGAGACATTTTCAGCTTCAGTAGAAATCTCTGCTGCAAGAAATGAATGGCGATGATGTCATGGAGACGACGGAGAACGGAACTAAACAGCAGCGAGGAGCATGAAGTGTAAGTGACCTGAAGTGCTGACTGCATTTAATCGCGTTGAGAGCCAACCAATTAAAAGTCATTTAATGTAGGAGTGTGACCATATAGGTTTGAGTAAACAACGGCGCATCCCGCCCGATGTTGGGACATTAGGATCTTGGCTGACTCGGTGCCTCGGGGGAACGCCGCCTCGCTGCCCCCAGTCCCTCATCACGTCCTCCCGGATGACAGCAGCCATTACGAACCCGGAGAGGGCGGCTGAGCGAGAGCAGCAGGGAGGGCCAGGAGGAGATTAAAGGGAGGGGAAAGTGAAGAAGACAGGGAGAGGGGAGGAAGGAACAGGAGCTGACAGGAGGAGAAGGGAGGGACACGGAGGGGACAGCAGTTACAAACTGATGACAGTGGGGAAAGACAAAAGGCTTGTTATTAGAAAGCCTCTTTCAGAAATTTGTCAAGAAGGAGGCCAAAAGTTGGGTTTCCTACCGTGATTCCTCAGAGAGATAAACTGTGAAGGCTTTGGAAGGATGGATGGGTGTTTTCTTCAAACACAAGAGGAACCTGATTTGCTCTATTTTTCCTTTAAAATGCATTACTTCCTGTTATGTTAAACTTCTGAAGTAAATGCAGCAACTAAAGGATCGACATGAGAGCAATTTGTGCACTATGGCCCTAAAAACCGTTAGTAAAGTTACGGAAGATTGCGAGTGACAGACACAAAGTAACATAAAATCCACAAAGAGTGTTTGTATTCATGAAAATCAGAGATATGTTTCAAATCGTACAATATACTGGGAAGGGTTTATGCTAATAAGTTAATCTACAATGCAATACACAACATGAGAAAACTTTTGTATCGTTTCCGATTGCATCCGTTTTCAATGCAAAGCGTTTCAGCCTTCAGCTTTTAATGTGGTGACAGGGATTCTCTGCTCTGCACCGTGATTTGTGAAATGCTTTGGAATCTTGAGACAGATCATCACATGCATTTTGATTTTATTACTAAATGTTGTCCGTGTATGTTTGAAAACTGCTTTTTCCATCACATAACCCTCCATGATATACATCTACTGTAACAGAGTCAGCACTCCACACCGTTACTCCACATCAACCACATGCAATAATAATATATACAAAACCCTCATAAATTAAACACCATTTTCACACAGTCAGTCACATTATCCTCAGGGTACCATGGTAACATGACTTTTTAAGTGAAAACGTAAAACTTTCATTGCGTTTTAGGGCTTTGTTTATACGGCAACGAAGCTTGGAGGAATTGAAAATACACGTTTTTGACAACGACTCCCAAACTAGAATAGAAACACAGAAAAATACAACTTGTTGGGAACTTTGCTCCAACACATGTGCACCACAGTAGTAGTAACTAGTTCTTCTGCACATGCACATAGCGCCAACTCACTGCCAAGCATGCTCACCACATCGTTTTCTGCACTTCTGTGTAAAACTGACATCTTTTTCAAAACGTGAAACATTTCTGGAACGATACGTTTTCGCTTGAAACAATTATGGGCTAACAGCAGAAAGCGCACTCTATCTCCATGCAAATTTAGCACATTTTGCACAGGATCTTGGTAAATCTGGTTACTCTTTTGCTCTACTGCCATATCTCCTTTACGATCAACATAGCTGCTAAAATATGCAGCTAATGCTAATAAAGTGTGCAGCTAATGCTAATAAAGTCCGGTTGTTTTCAGCTAAAAAGCCCCGGTGACGGACGACAACACTGGATTCTCCATTTCCAAGAGCAGCCGGTAACCAGCACAGAACCAAATGTGTTGCATGCGCTGCGAAGTGGCGGTAAATGTGCAGTTTCAGCTGCACTTGCTAACACATTAACGCTCCAGTCTGGTGGTTTATTTGCTTTCTGGTTGCCGAGAGAAGAAACAACAAGAGACAGAGCCATGGCTGGCATTGACTTGGGACCTGGAAAGGGAGATAAAGAGTCTCTGTGTGTCCCCAAAAATGGTGGGAGGAAGGAAAATGTGACTGGTGGAAACCTGCTTTCAGACACAAACGCAACCTCGAGGCTTCTGCAGGTGTGTACATCGCGTGTACAAACTGACTGAAGATCAGTTCTTGCTTGTGACTGCAAAATTGGGCATTTATGGCAACTTTACAAACAATACAATCGAGCCACTTTCTCTTGCAGCCAAATTACACCTAACACCCAGACGTAAACGCCAGGAGACGCTTGAACAAGAAACGGTTCATCTCAATGTGGTTCTCCTGACTAAATAAAGGCTAATGAATTCATCTCCACACTTAAATTTACAGCCAACAGCAGCTTGATATAGAGACCTCAATTTCAGGTGACATTTTTCATGAAATGAGAAAACAGACACTTCTCCTACGTCGAGTATGTGGAGAAGATAAAAAAAATTCCGAGAAGCGGTTCCAGGTTTTATTATTGTCCCAACCTTTTTGGAAAACACAGTTACACCAGCAGGCATTTTTTCGTTATCGAACCCGACATGTTTGTATGATCCTGTACTCGGCGTCGAGCCCGAACAGCTGTAGCCTCCAGTGTCCTTCAATACTTCGAACTCAATTATTTGCCCACCTAATACAATTTTTCTGCTCTTTCATTTGATTAGACTGAGCGTGTAATCCCTCTTCATCCCGTGCAGCCGGCTGATCATTTACCTCTGTTTCTGTCTGTGCGAAATGTTTCCGAAAGGTCACCGTGTCATTGTGAAGGATGGGCTGCAGAGGCCATTCTTATCTCTGGCAGGATCGCCGGTGAAATTACTCGAGCTTAATTGCCTTTGTTTGCACCTGTGCATGTGCTGCATCAGTGTTGGCGCCTCCTTAATCTCATCTTCCAGGGTCATGGGTGTGTGAGGATCCCGTCGGCCGGATGGACGAGGCTCCACGTGCTTCACGTGGCTTTTTTTTTTTTTTTTTTTGTCTTCCTCTAATCACAGCTTATCGATCACGCCTCTGCACAATCAATATTGGTTATGCATGCCATTCTCCACTCCTCTGTCAACATCTACAGCCAACGCAGATGATTCCACCAAGGACACATCCACCAGGAAAAGGATTATTTGTCCAAACAGCAGGTGACAGCCAGAGAGTAAATTTGTATTAGCAACACCCCCCCCCCCCCCCCCCACACACACACACACACCCTGCCTCCCCTTCCCCCGTCTCCTCAGCAGCTCAAGCAATATGTCTGCCTCCAGGCTGACTTCTTAATATCTGCAACAACACACGAAATGTGGTTATAAAAATATGAGCAATGATTTTATGACATTATTCAACAGTAATGTGGAGCCGTATTAACATTCCGGCGGCGAGGAGCGCACTCCGTCACCGCCGAGGCCACCGCCCGGGACTCAGACAGCCGTTTGAGAGACGCGACGGGGGAAGAAAAGTCGGAGGCTTCATTTGCCCGAAAAAAACAAAAAAACAAGCAGCCGATGTAGATGAACAGGGAAGTGAAGGAAAGTACAAGTGAGGATTGTTGGAATTCTTGTCCTGGGGGAAAGTCATTTAAGTTTGTTCTCCGCCACAGTTTCACTCTGGCGTCGATCTCAATGGGCATACAAGGGAAAATAATTAGTTCATAAACCTTTACATACTGCAGCTTTTTGGCTGTAATTCAGAATTATTCATTTCCAATTACTGGCTGTGAATGGGTGTACAGTGTGACTAACCATACGGATTATATAGAGGGTGTGAAAGAGACGGAGGTCAACATTCAAAATGCACACACTCGATGACATGAAGCCATCGAAGACTTACTAAAATATTTCAGTTTTTTTCTAAACCGACGAAGATGGCGGAATGATACTAAACAACAGACGTGGACGTCTAGTCTTCTCGTCGTTCTGGTGACTTTTATGCCTTGAAGTCCATTCTAACTGCAATCAGGCTCTGGTTACGTGACGTTTCAAATGAAAACGCATTTTTGTTTCATTTCCTTTGATCTCCTCCATGAGGTGCCTCTCCTATCCACTTTGTATGGGACATTTCTTTCCGTTTTGGGGGATTTATTAGGAAACGGTTACCCGTTAAGGTCCCAAAATGTAATCGATTGGTCCTTGGATGATGATAAATCATCCCTGAAGATTTTATGCAATTTGGGTAAGTAGTTTTTGCGAAAGCTTGGTAAAATACATACAAACAAACCAATAAATAAATACACACAGTCAAAAACATAACCTTCTCGCCCAACTTTCGTTGGCCAAGGTAATCAGATTACACTTATCGTGCCAAAAGACATGTTTCCTTGAAAGACAAAAGTCCTAAATAGTCTGTAGGACTTTAAAGCTGAAATGTGAAAGGCATGGCTATGTAGGTCACACAGCTGTAGAGCAATAGTTTGTTCGTCTTGGATCTAAGAAGGCTTTTGATTTCTGATGCATGACTGACTGTAGCACCTGCATGGTGGACTTGTCAATACAGAAGACGAGCAACAGCAGTAGAGCATATCTGCAGAAAGGATTTTCTTTTTTTTTTTAAAAACCAGAAAATCTATGTGCAAAAAATAGATTTAAAAAAAAAAAAGCGGTAACTCCACATCTTAAGAGCTGATCTGGTACGACATCACTGAGCTTAAACTGTTCTCCGCACTGAGTGGCAAACTGAAGCTAAAGCTTTGTAGAAAAATATCAGGCAGCATTGAGGTAACTTTTAAAAACTGGGTCAATTTTGGAAGAAGAAAGAATTGAGTCGCTACGGTTTGGCGTTCGCTTTCCAATTTCCAATTCCAGCTTCGGTGCCTCGGTGGAACACCAGCCTTTTCTCCACGGTCGAGGTTCTTTAGTATTGTCGCTTTTAGGGCCATCGTTTCTAAATGGAAATTAAAGACTTAGAGTGGAAGTAATCAGGACTGACGGCTTTGAAATAAGACTGTGTTACTATCCAGAAGAAACTTGGTTTTACAATAAAAAAATTAAAAAAAAAACACACATTAATTGAAAAGTTTTGAAAGCTTTTCTGTGATTTAAATCAACGTCTGTACTCGATATATTTATACCATCAGACTACCAAAATCAGGCTAAACCTTCCATAAACTCTGTGTTTGCTTTCAGGTTACATCAGTGCCCAGACTATTTCGACAACACATATTGCGAAAACAAAGAACAGCAGAAAAACCTGTATGTGAACTTAAAAGCACTATGAACTGAATGCACAAAATTCAAGTTTTGCACTGAAACTTTAAACAAAATAAACATTCATTCATTCTGGTTTGGCATGGATTTTTGGCAATAAACTTTGAATAAAATATTTTTGGACATAAGAAACCTATATGAAATTGTTGAAAAACTGTGTAATATGAGCATGAAGCCAATGAAGAGAAAGTAACATTACAGTGACGTCATCTCTCCTGGTTCCTGTCAGGACTGTCGCTGCAGCATTCTGAATCAGTTGGGCCGGATTTAGCCAAGAGGCAAAGAGTTTGACAAATGTGCCGTACAACAAAGAAAGACAGCTGAAAGGAGCTTGAATATTTATATTGTACGGATTCTAGGAAACTGCATAATTTCCTCTTAAATGCTTTACAGATTTCACAACCTCAGTGGGTCTCTTGCCGTCCAGCACGTCAGACTGGATGTACAGCAGTTTCCTCGGGGGATTAATGGGAACACACAAGGAAGTGTTTTGGTATTTCTCACTGCTGCAACAGAGATTTCAAACCTTTGGATGACCAGTCACTTGTTAGATTACTGGATGTGTTACAAAAAACGTTTTTTTTTTTAATTTTTACATTTGTTGTGTAGATTTTCACAACAATTTCCAGTTGATCCTTCAAAGGGAGTTTAATTTGCCTGCAGATGTCATGGTTCTGGTGTGGACAGATGGACATAGGGAGGGATTTTACTTGTTGCCCGGCTGTGCACTTCAAAACTCCATACTTTAAACTTGCAGTTTGACGCAGTGGATAAACCTGTCAGCCAGTGATAAAAGCAAGTAGCTTCACTCCACATGTCCAAAGCAGCAGTTAGGATGGAAACGGTGAAGGAAAGGGCAGAGATATTTGCTCTGAAGCAGCAGAAAATGTAGGGTTTTTTTATATATATTTTTTTTTTCTGGTACATTATGAGTTTTTCTGGGTGGTCTGTTGGATACGAGACCTTTTTATTGACAAAACCCGAAGAAAACATCAATTTGCAGCTGGTTCATATCTCTGTCTACGCCTCCACTGCCTCTGCTTGTGTTATTAAAGGACAAACTTTGTGTTGTTAGCAGTCTGCAAACAACACAGACAACCCAGAAATCTCTCACCTGCATTACCTTTGCAGAAACTGCTTTCGTTCTTTTGTATTGAAAACAAAACAAATCAATTTCTCCTCCCTCCTCCAGTAAGCCTTCATACTAGTCAACAACAACAACCAAATCTTTAATGATGGGTAATTGAATCAAAAACTCATATCGCTCGCCTCCCAAATGAACGAACAAAGCAAATCTCCCCAATAACAAACGGCGACGCGCCAGCGATGGTTAAGCCATTATGAGCGGATGAGCTAATTACTGTACATCTGCAGAGAGCAGGGGAGGTTGGCCTTATTGCAGCAGATTTCCCACCGCTGTCAGTCCAGCTAATGGGAAGGTGCGCCACAGGTGCCCCACTTTGGTGCTCATTTAATCTTCCGATTAAGCAATGCATGGGCCGTATTGGGAAAAAAGCAAAAAAATAAATAAAAAAGTGTGAATGGAAGCAGAACTTTTTGCCGTCTTCTACTCGTGTCAGCGCGGTGGCGGTGGGGAAACGACGCACGTGTCGTGCGGCGCCGCCGCCAGCCAGAAGCTCATCAGTAATCCGACAGACTTCACATGACACGCATTCACAAACATTCAGCTAATGATTTTACTCAGTGTATACAAAATAATTGAGCAGTGCCGAGGCCCCCTGAGCAGCCGCTGTCCTGCTGCCAAGTCGCTGACGCACAACTCATTTCAAATGAGCTTTGTTTTGATTTGGCGCATTTTCTCCTTGTTTTTGTTTTTTAACAATACGTTCAACAACTTGGTTGTTTTGCTGCACACATGGTGTACAGTTTGGCCATTTTCAACGGAGAATTCCAAACTTTCGTAGCATTTTAGGTGCTTGGTGGTACTGAGAGCACAAGGTTTTGAAAATGGCTCCCAAGTTGGAACTTTTCAAAAATGCTCCATCTCCATGGAAACGGAGGAGAAACAACTTTTTGAAAATGCTTGGGCGCCTTCTCCACGGCCACAGAGGAGACATTTCCACTGTGCATGTACACCACGGCAGGAAAAAAGTTCAGGCTCATGTTTCCGCCGTAAACATTTAAATAGACATCGTTTTCGAAATGTAACTCCACTTGAAACTGCATAAACTGCACGTCAGTTTACACTCACTCACCTATTGTTCTTGTGTGTGCGATTTGTAACTGTGAACATTACTTTTCAAAACGTCGTTGTGTGAACGGGGCATCAGTGACTTTCCATTTCCATTTGTTCTTTGTTTTAGCGTGGAGGACAACTTAGTTACAGTGGGAAGGATCAAAACTAGTTATTTACACTGAAGCAGCTTAAAAATATGAATTTAGGATTAATCAAATTGCGCCAATAATCAGTGAAAGTGTAATGAAAGGATTCCTCATCCACAGTGGACCCTGACTTTTGTCAAACATTAACAGGGATCAACGATAACCCTGGGAATCTCAGTCATTGTCAGTTTAGCTCATAAAACAGACAGGGATGACGTTGATGTATTGTAACAAGATATAACTGAGAGGTAGTATGAAAATGGTAACAAGTGGCTATAAAAGACAGATGTGACTCAAACAGCTCCAGGTTGGCATTAAAAAAAATGTCCTTATGGAGACTTGATGTAAAATAAAGACCAAAGAGAGTCAATGTGACATGAAGCGTCGCAGCGGCTGAACGCCGGGTGTTTGCAGCCAGAGAACAGCCTGAAGCTGCGTCGGTGTGATGAAGTGCTCCTCACAATACCGTGTTGTGTGAAGCCGCCATAACCCGAGGTGCGTCTTTCATCTGGTGAGGCCTCGGTAATTGTTTTTCATTGTGCTTTTGTGCACAACGGTACAAAGAGATTCTCCTTTTGTTGAGACCCCCAGTTGAAAATCCCTAATTGTCTGAGCGGCACCAGCGCATTACATCACCGCATCACTTCATCAACCTTCACGAACAAACCTGAGAGCAAAGAGGGAAATGGGTTCTTTTTTTTTTTTTTTTTTTTTTTTTTAACGACTTAGATCTGGACTGCATAGAGGGTGCATGTCTTTTCTCCATATTATCCTGGGACTTGGTACTTTTATTTTGAATGTCACTGTAAGAACAATTCAAATTGCTCGTCTCTCCACTAGAATGTCCGTGTTCTCTCATTGTTAATGTTGAGAGCCAGTTGTTCTCTGCTGCATGTGTGTGTGGTTTTACTACAAAAACATACAACAGTGCCAACTCAGGGTCCAACAAAATGCAAAAACAAAAGTCCATTTTCACATGAAACGTTGTGTAAATTAGGCTTAATTTAATTGTTCATTCTACTTATGAAGTACCATCAAAAATAAACTGTGTGTCTGAATAGGACGAACTGGATAAACAATGGTTAATATTAATTAAGTGGTGGGAATACCTTTCATCAACCAAATGCGATACGAACAATTCAACAGACACGTAGTACCAATATGACTCTTTCTATGGATGTGAATATATTTTCAATTAATATGTTTACATTTTGCAAAATGATACAGCCGAGGGAAAAAAAAAAATCAGCTTCACGTTTGATTTCTGCTCACCATACAAATGAAGCACATCGAGCGGGAACAGAGGTTCAATATCAAGAGGCCTTCTTACAACAGAAGAGTAATCTAACAAACCCATTTTCTTTTTTTTCTGTAATTATTTACACATTAAAGAAACCCTGCTAATATCAATGGGTGAAATAGGCTCGGAGGCCCACATGGAAAATAAAAGATCAGGTATTCAGCAGATACAGGAATCTTCAGACGAGGATCGGAGCCCGGCTGGTGATTCCTGTGCATGCTCTCAGAGGGTTCAGGTGATTGTAGATGTCTGGCAGGGCTCATTAAAGTGAATCATCTGATAACAGAGAGATTGCGGGATTAAACCGTTTTATCTTTTTGCTGTAAGCATGTGAAGAGTGAAAATGACACTTCAGTTAACGGCGTAGTTACAGCATTCAGATGCTTTTCTATGTCCCCCAAAAACGCTATAAACTGCACTTTAACCTACCTATCTTGTTTTAGAGTGTCTATATTCTCTTTCTTAAAGTTATGTTGTTGTAAAAAAAAAAAAAAAAAAGAGGCCATTATCTTTCTTACCTTAACTAAATGATGTGGGTGTGTAAGTATGGCTATAAAAACTTTAATGATGCTTTGATTGCAAGTCTGGGTATTGTTGGAAAACAGATGGAATAACCACAGAGCAGATGAGCCATGAGCCTTTTTAAAACTGGAAAGGTATACATTTCAAATAAACCTTTCCTATTAATTAGATTTTCTTTTTAAAAGAAAAGAAAAAATCACAAGAATAAAAAACAATCATCGTGCAATTATGTTTTTCTTGAAAAATGTCTCTGCTATTGCATATGCGTTGGAGAATTATAACCACTAAACAAACATGTAAATATCAATGTATGTGATAGTGAGGGTGAACATCTTCCGCAGCGTGTTTTTGTATCATTAACTTTATTGGTTTAGTTTTAGATGAGTTTACACGAGTAAAGGAAATTCTTGAAATACCACAGACAATGGGATTTTTCTCCCATAAAACAACACAACAACCTGAGAAAACACACCATAATAGACTTTGTGAGTATTTTGGATAGGGTCAAGGGAATTTTGAATAAAACTGAAGCTCAATTCCTATAAAAGAAAAGGTAAAAATATATTCCAATAACAGCAACAAGGCAAGGTGTTAGCAGAACAACATGAAATTATCATCGATATAGTTTCCTGGACAAGACAACCAACAGAATAAAGGAAAATAGAATTAGCATTACCCAACAGTACAACTAACTAAATTCAAACCTTGTTTGGTGGCTGCAGATGGTAGAGCTGATGTGTTCGGTTCCACTGTTTACAGTCTCAGCAGTTTCGCTGGGCCGTTTGCCACTCCGGGCAAAAAACAAAACAAAAAACAAACTCCAACCAGCATGGTAACGCATCACAAAACACAAACAATACAACTGAATATTTACCCATTTTAATTTGTCAATGTGAAAATAAACAGATCATTGTAACACACACGGCCCAACAAACGGAGCACAGCATGTATATCCACCACTGTGATGACGATCCCACAGGGAGGTGTAGGTGAAACACATCAGGGCAGAGAAGAGCAATCAGACACAAGGAGGGGAAGCCAAGGAGCCTGAAACCAGAGATTGAGAATCTCACATATGAAACAAAACGGGACATAACGGAGACATTTTTGTCGTGAAACAACAAAAGAGAATATGCAAAGTCTGCACAGAAAGGCCCGGAACCCAGAATCAAACAGGGGGTTTTCCCAGAGTGCGGTGAGAGTGATAACCTCTACACAACTGAGCAGCCAAACGCCAACTGTAATCAGTCCTGAAGCGGATTTTTGAGTCGCGCAAATGTGGTGCTCTAATTTCCAAAAATAACACCAAGTACTTTCACGTTGCTATGCAGTGATATTGAGAAAACTGTTTCAAATCAAACTGTTTTTCTACGTTATTGTCATTTCATTCACCATTTTCATTCCTTCTTGTGACATCATCAACGGTCTGGTCCAGTGGCTGACACGGCCTCAGACTTCAGGACCAAACGGTGTGAAAACGTTACGCAAGTCTGCAGCCAACATGACCAGCAGATTGTGTTTGTCACAGCCAAAGCTGTTCAACTGAGAGACCTTCACTGTGCTGATGTAGCCTCAGTAGAATATCCCAATATTTTCCATTTAATCCAACAAATGGACCATTTATTGAATTTTACCACTTGTAGAAAAGGGAATTAAAAATAGTTATGTGGTGTGTGGTAAATGAGCAATTAAATCTTTACTGTCACGGCACTTCAGATGAGTAAAGAATGGCATTATTGTGAAGGAAATGAATCAACGAGATGATTCAGTCCACACCACTGATTCTAACAATCGGCTCGCTCAACTTTCACATCATCAATTAGCTTTTCTACACAACTAACCACTGGGGCAATCGAGTAAGGCTAAATCACAAGTGGACTCCCTGCCGCCGGTGGCTCGCAAGAACATGTTATTCAGTCTTTCAAAGTACAAAGCATCAACTTGTACGCCTCATTGTCCTGTCAGAAGAATGTCTAATCCTTGACGAAGGCCTTAATTTAAAACTAATGGCAATTACAACACTGTAATTGGTCCATCCCTGAAAATGTCGGGTCTGCACTTTGCGGTGGCGGCGGCTCCATTGTGCGAAGTGCCACCGTGACACATGTTGAACATCAGAACTCCAGCAAAGAAAGGACTAAGCTTTTCAAACGGCCCACATTTAAGCTCCATTAGCTCACAGCCAGTCAGGAGGGGATTAGAACTTTTTGCAACTGAGTGCAAAAAAATAAAAAAAATAAAATAAGAGAGAAAGAAATAATACAATCTCTATTCTGCTGCTAAGACACATTGTCCTCGGCTATCGGACCTTTTCTGGAGATAAAGTCACAGCAAAGCCTGAAAGGAGCTGACGCGGTGGGCGATGTGATTGGACACGCTGATCAGTCGGCCCCGTTCGCACTCCTTCAATCACTGTCGGACTCCTCTGCCTCATTGTCTACGCGCCACCGAGCATGACCGCGCGGCCGTATGCATGACCAGAGACACGCATTCTGTATCTCTGCACTTGTGCTGACTTTACATTCATTTGCCATCCACTAAACCTCGGGACAAGAACAAGAGGAGTGAGAGACGGCGGCTGCCTCAGCAGTGACCTATGGAGCCGTTCTGGAAGACGGATTCCTCCACTGTTGATGCTTTTAAGGGTTTGTCTCTCTTTTCTCTGCATCTACATGCAGAATAATGGGTCTTATCTACATAGAGGGTGCATAAACCATACAAAATGTAAGGGTCCTTCATGTGAGTCATTTGTGGTTTTGGACTTGATTCATGTATAGAAGTGTTCAATAGACAATATGTCCAATTAAGGATGCGTTTCAAAGGTATGTGGCGGTATCCGAGTGCTCTCGTGAATGAACCTGGGAATGTGATGATGTCACAAAGGCCATCGAGTCCGAAGGGAATCCACTTATAATTTTCAGCAAAATGTCGAATGTTTTGCTTTATTTAAGAAAATATATTTTATCTTCGTCTTCACCAGAAACCCATCTGATAGGCTGCTTACATTTGACCTAATGGGGTCGGCTCCAACTCCTGTGATTCTAGCTTACAGGAGGTATAGCAGATTTGAAGGATGGATGATTGTATGAATGGATGAAGCTGAGGCTCAGTTTTTCGACCAAAGAACAAGATTGATAATTGACTTCCTGGTCTTACCGAAGTGTCCTTGGGCAAGACACTGAACCCCAAACTGTTCCCATGGGAGTGACAGCGCCTTGCACAGCGGCAGCCTCCAATGGTGTGTGAATGGGTGAATGTGATGAGCTATGTAAAACGCTTTGGAGCTGCTCACACAGCTATAAAGTGCTATACAAGTGAAATACATTTACCTTTTTACTATTTAGGATTGGAATACTACTGACTCTTGCTTTAGACATCAAAGGTACATGAATAAAATAAAGAAAGGCCAAATTTAGGTTGCAATCTATACACATTATTTTTTAATGAGTTTAGTAATGTTGGTGGATAATAGGATGTCACTGGGTATCTGGTGTTTAATCCTTCCAATCACACTCAACCAACCGTTTACAGCCTTCTTATTTGATCAACAGATCTTTCTAATTTATTAGAACCACTGGAGGCTCCATTCTGCCCTTAAAAGAAGACTTCGCTAATGAACTGACTGGCACGAGATGATTTCAACTGTACGTCTGAAAGTAGACACAAGCAAAACGTTCAGTTTCATTATCTGTTTCTTAAAGTCTCAGTCTTGGGACGCTCTCATCTTGTTCTCGACTCGGTGTCAGGTTAGCTGGACTACAACACTGACCTCTATGAAATATATATCTTAATTTGTAATCAAGCAAGACCTCATCTGGTGGTAAGATGGAAGCGCTTGTCAGGATGTAGGCTGAGGTCTCCTTTAAGAGTGGGCGGGCCATAGGTCTGGGCGGTCCAGCACCACACCTGTGGCCACTTTCTATGATCACTCTGCCCTATATATGTCCTGTCTGTGTGTTGGTTTGTTTGTCATTGATGTCTCATCCGTCTGGTCCAGTATGTCGGAGTTCATGTCTGCTGTACTCATCAGGTCGAGGCGCGACCTGCAACCCATCAGTCTGTACAGTCGTCGTTAATAAAAGACTTGTTTGAACCCAGCCTGCCTCCAGAGTCCTGCACTAGGGTCCTGTCCGTGATCCGTGACAGAACAAACCAACCATCATGGACCCAGCGGACTCTGGTCACCAG
This sequence comes from Blennius ocellaris, assembly GCF_963422515.1. Classification (NCBI taxonomy): domain Eukaryota; kingdom Metazoa; phylum Chordata; class Actinopteri; order Blenniiformes; family Blenniidae; genus Blennius; species Blennius ocellaris. The sequence goes on from NC_137657.1 coordinate 6,577,777, forward strand.
CTTCTAGGAGCAGTTGGTCAGCAGGGAAACCAGCTCACGGAACACGACGAGCAGTTGGCTGGTTTAACGGCGGGTCTCCACGACCTTTCACATCGACACACGTCAGTGGAGATTCACATGAACCAACTCACCGGTCAACTCCAGCAGCTCATCACTCGCCTCTCGGTCCCAGAGGTTCGGGTTACTGCTGCCGCCGCAGTGCCGCCAGCTGCCGCCGCTGCCGCCGTCGTGATGCCGCCGTCACCACTCTCAAGCCCAGCGCGCTTCTCGGGGGACTCCGGGGATTCGCGACCCTTCCTGTTTGTGGCGAGACAGCGTTTCTGGTGGCCAGAAATGAACAGGGAGGTCCGTGAGTATGTCCGGGCTTGCCCTATTTGTGTGCGTAACAAGACCTCGCGGTCTCGCCCCTCTGGTCTGTTGCAGCCGCTCCCGGTACCCACTCGACCATGGGCAGACCTGTCAATTGACTTTGTAACTGGCCTCCCCGACGCAGAAGGGTTTACCAGCATCCTCACCGTAGTGGACCGGTTTTCTAAGATGGCCCACTTTGTGCACTTAGCGAAACTCCCATCGGCCAAGGAGCTGGCGGAGGTCATGCTGACACACGTGTTCCATCTTCATGGGTTCCCAAGGGACATTGTCTCTGACAGAGGGCCTCAGTTCGTGTCTCGGTTTTGGAGGGAGTTTTGCAGGCTGTTGGGAACTACGGTGAGCCTTTCGTCCGGTTACCACCCAGAGTCTAACGGCCAGACAGAGAGGGTGAACCAGGAGCTGGAGTCCATCCTTTGGTGTCTGGTCTCTGACAGTCCGGCTTCGTGGTACAGGCAGTTAGTCTGGGTGGAGTATGCACACAATTCTCTTCCCTGTTCATCCACTGGGCTGTCTCCCTTTGAGTGTGTGTATGGGTACCAACTTCCCCTGTTCCCTGCCCTGGAATCGGAGGTTAGTGTCCCTTTAGCTCTGGCGATGGTGCGGCGATGCAAGCGCGCTTGGCTCAAGGCCAGAAGCAAGCTCTTGCAGTGTTCTGCAGAGCACAAGAGGGATTGCAGACCGGCGCCGGGTTCCCGCACCAACTTACGCTGTTGGTCAGCGCGTGTGGCTCTCCACCCGGGACCTGCCAATCCGCTCAGATGCAAAGAAGCTCCGTGTCAAGGTTTATTGGACCTTATCCCATAGTGAAGCTGGTTGGTCCCTCTGCAGTCCGCCTTCGTTTGCCCCACTCGCTTCGCGTCCACCCCACCTTTCATGTGTCGAAGGTTAAACCTGCCCGGGAGAGCCCCCTGGTTCCCTCCTCAAGAGCCCCTCCTCCCCGCCGTATTGTAGAGGGTGAGGAGGTTTTTACTGTCAGGCAGCTCTTGGCAGCTCGCCGGCGTGGACGGGGGTTTCAATACCTGGTTGACTGGGAGGGGTATGGCCCTGAGGAACGTGCCTGGGTACCTGTTAGGGACATCTTGGACCCAGGCATGATCAGAGACTTCCACAGGCAGCATCCTGAGATGCCTGGGCCGTCTGGAGCCGGTCGTGGAGGGGGGGGGGGATACTGTCAGGATGTAGGCTGAGGTCTCCTTTAAGAGTGGGCGGGCCATAGGTCTGGGCTGTCCAGCACCTCACCTGTGGCCACTTTCTGTGATCACGCTGCCCTATATATGTCCTGTCTGTGTGTTTGTTTGTTTGTCATTGATGTCTCGTCCGTCCGGTCCAGTATGTCGGAGTTCATGTCTGCTGTGTTCCTCAGGTTGAGGCGCGACCTGCAACCCATCAGTCTGTACAGTTGTCGTTAATAAAAGACTTGTTTGAACTCAGCCTGCCTCCAGAGTCCTGCACTTGGGTCCTGTCCGTTATTTATGACAGCGCTACTCAGGAAGTGTGTTATTTCCTCTTCAAGCACAAATAATGTGTTTATATTGTATAAAACCTCATTATATAATGTTTTTTTAATCAAACCAACGAGATCACATTGAAGCTTTCGATATTTCTGTAGAATTTGGCCCAATGTATGTTAACTGCTCCCATTTTCCCTAAGATGAAGCAACTATCATTCTCCTTATTTAGAGCACAAATATGTGATTTATATTGATGTTATAACCAAACATGAAAGATCTGCAAGAGATAAATTCAGTTCAAATTGTATGCACAGCTTTATAATGGAGGTATTTCGAGGTCGAGCTGCACTGTGACGAGAGGGTTTGCGCTCCTGGGCATGCATTTCCTCCCACAGTGCAGAAAATGTGTCTGAGATTTACAGAGGAGAAAATCATCTGAATGCGAGTGTGTGGGTGTTTGTCTCTTTGTGTTTGTCACGTGCTGTGATGGACTGGCCACTTGTCCAAGGTGTGCCCTGCACCACCAATTGACAGCTGGGATCCACTCCGGGATTCAGCTCCCGGCTGGAAAAAAAAGGCCGTGTAGAAGATGAGCGGGGAGACGGACGGGTTTTCAACTCCAAATTCCACAGTAAAGTTTATGTACAAGGACAAACAGACGTATGCGAATGTACACGCAAACACACAACAATCTGTGCATAAACCTCCACAGGGCTAAGTGATTCAAGAATGAAAAAAAGAGGCCATATGCTCTGTGAATGGATGTGTGTGCGCACGCATGTATAGCACGTCCGGTTTGAGCTCACATGAGTGTGTGTGTGTTTGGCTCAGCTGCTACCTGTGTGTGACGCCAGTGACAGGGGCCACAACCCGGAGCCCTCGCCTGCTACCAGCAGCCGACGCAGTGCCAGGGGTGCGGGGGCGCCAGCTGGAGGCAGACGATGGGAGAAATACCCTTCAAAGTTGGAGCGATGACGCGGCCAAACGAAGCCTCTCAACACTTTGTCTTCGCGCTTCTCATTATGCCTCCACTATCAGCCGTGCAGATGGGAGGATGTGCGATGAGCATCACTCACCCCCGAGAGCAAACGGGTGTGAATTTCAGCGCCGCCTATCAGATGGGGTGATCTCTCAGCCTTCTTTGAAAGTCTTCAGTAGGCTAATCGCTTTTCTCTGAGCTACGGGGAGCTCGCTGTGATGGCTGAGTTTGAAAAGACACACAGATCTTACCCATTTTTTTCTCCCTACTGGCTTACTTTTATCATACAGGTCCAGGTTGTGCTTGTCTTTAGCACTCTGGACAGACAAAACAGCAAGACAGAGGGTGGTTATTTTTCTTTGTGGGGGGCGGGGGTCTAAAAACAAGAAATTGTGTTCTCAGGAAGCATGCCTACAAAGAGAAATGATGTCTCACTGCTTGTACACAAGGGCGGACTCATATTGGTAATAGGAAATCTTGAGATCAAAGGAAATGAAGCCAAAAGACACTCTGCAGATTACCTGAGCCCCGCGCTACATTTGCTCTCTGTGCACACTGCTTATCAACGTGTCCTGCAGTCGGGGAGCAGCCCAATGTTCTGCAGCTTTTGTTTTGCTGTTTGAACTCTTCCTTTTGTAGCAGCAGAGACAGTTCACCTGATTATCACAGCAATGTGCCCAACAAAGAAAATAGCTGATATCCAGGAACACAGTGGAAGCACTGAATATTGACTGGACGCCACAAAAACAAAGCTGGTAGGAGGAACACACAGTATGTGTTGGGAGACGCAAACAGATTCTGCGTAACTGAAGGGGCTTCATGATGACCTGATATCTCTAGAAGGGTTGGGAATGGGATTGTAAAATGCTCTTGTGTTTTTTAAAATACACAAAAGTACAGAATATTATGGCCACCGAGAACTAAATTAATTCACCTATTTCTTTATCATTGCAACTTTTAGTGGTTTGAAAATTCAGAAGATACACTAATAATAAAAAACTAGTTCCATTTCCCAATATTTACCCATCCGATTTCTAGGACGTGGTTGGCAGTCACATTAAGTCGCCCCAGGGAGTTGATGGGGGCGGGAGGTCTTGCTCAAGGAGCCACAGTGGTGACCTGCTCACTTCAGGATTCGAACTTGCAAACTTCTGATCTAGAGCCTCGAAAGACCACCACTACCCCCAAACCACTGGATGTGGCTGCCGTGCAACTGCTCAAAACAGTTCGGGATTCAAAGTCTTGCTCAAGGACACTTCGACAATCAAACCTGCAACGTTTCAACTGAGAGACGGCCACTCTACCAACCACGCCAGCATACAGCCTGTGAGTTCTGGAGAAGCTCATGCTGGTTCTGACAGGAAAGTGTCAGAATACAGTGAAGTGTCATAATAATCTATCAGGTGTGGGAGGTGACATATCCATAGACCAGTCAGGGTAGCCATAATGTAATGGCTGATTGAAGCCAATACAGTTCTAATGATCTGGGGGAATTTGGTGATGAACTCACATGACAGTGAAAACGATAGTGATTGGTTATTGAGAGGCTTTCAACAAAAATGATCTGAGTGCGCTTCAAAACAATCAACAAAGTTAAGTACTAAATAATCAGAGCTCAGTTAACCGACTTTCAAATTCTGAAACAGAAATTAATCATGCGGCGTGCTTCGCAATGCGTTGAGGATGTTCTTAACAAGTAGCTGCTTCAGATTACCTGAAACCCTCAAAGTAGCTCTCGGTTTCAAAAAGGTTGATGATTCAGACAAATATACAAAAAAATAAAAAGGGAAATGATTTTTGCAGAAATGTCCCCAAAAAAATAAAATCTCATCTCATCTCATCTTCATGTTTCCTCTTCTCATCATCTGTGCAGGGAAATATGGTCATTGGAGCTATTTCAATAAAAAAAATAAATGAAACTGAGTTAAATGAAGCCCACAGTGATCCCAGCAGCATTTCTTCAGTTGGTAGCAGGAGGAGGAGGCCAGAGCTGCAGGTTCAGACGCTTTCGTCGGTTCCAGTTCGCTCTGAGGCAGAGGTGAATAGTCGCAGTGTCAAGGAAGCCTGGAGACAAAGAGAAGCAGCGAGCAGACAGGAGGCTGGGAGATACTCTGTCAGGTCCTAACTGGAGACACCGAGCATGTCTGCCCGGTCGCTGGGCCTCGACACCTGAACAGGTGTTCGCTCTGTCTCGCAATACCAGTCGATTAGCCCACGCAGACACACACTGTCACCACCGGCAAAGGTCGGCAAACGTGTACGCTCTCTTCCCCTGCCTCAAAAATGGGATTTGCATTTTGGGCCGACAGTAATTTCTCTCCCGTGTGTTGTGTGTGTGTGTGTGTGTGTGTGTGTGTGTGTGTGTGTGTGTGTGTGTGTGTGTGTGTGTGTGTGTGCTATATCAGACTTGCACAGCGGCATCTGGGTGGAACATTATAGAATGACACCGTGGTCTTCTTTTCTTTGCATTCACTATTCAGCAGACTGTAAAAGCACCTTAATGTCATTCCATTAAAGTGAACTAAACCAACAGACTGCCACACGGGCTTCGCATTATCTGTATGATAATTTGAAATTGGTGGAGCAATGCAACGTGTCAGTTTGAAATCGCAGAGGCTTTTTCCAGAATACGGGAATGAGGATTAATTTTCAACAATGCTGTTCTTCTTCTTTCTTTTTTTCCCCCCTTCTTAGTCAAATCATTTCTCATTCTTCCTCCCACCCCCTGCCTCCATGGAGAAAAAGTAAAAAATGAAGTGATGCAAAAAAAAAAAGAAAAGAAAGTCCTCTGAAAATCTCACTCATCAAGAAATCCCATCAAAAGCAGGGAATGAGATTACTCCCGAGATAAGAAGATCCAAGCAATTACACACGAGGATGTGCTGTCTTTTTTAGGCTGTTGACCAAATCCTTTATGTGTGACTTAGTGGTTGCTTAGTGAACATAATCCATGATTACTGCACACCTGGGAGGCAGTGTTTGATATATTCCTGTGGATTAAACGTGGAAAATCAAAGCGGTACGAGAGAATTTCCTGAGCTGACAGGCTGTCACGAGGAGAGAATAGGAATGAGAGGTGACAAGCTGGAGGTTGAGGAGATTTCTATGACCTTCTGGAGGAGGGGGGGGGGGGGGGGGGGGTGAATGAGTCAAGTCTTTGGTAGAAGGACGGCTCAACGTATAGTCATTTTGTTTTCACCATTAATTGCAGTGTTTTAATCACAAGATTGATCTCAGAAGCCTCTCCGGCAACAAGCTTTAAAAAAAAAAAAAAAGAAAAGAAAAGGACAAGAAGGATGAGCCGTCAGGCAAACATCCAGTTTGTACGCAAACAGCCGTTAAGTGATACACTTGGTGTGCAAATTGAAAGCAAAGCGCCTAAAGTTGATTATAAATCTAGATCACGGAGGAAACGCCGGGCGATCAAGGTTGAGAAAAGTTGAGTTGTCCTTTTAAAGTTTCACCAAGCAGGTTTGAAAAATGGTGGCTCCAAATGTCAACGAGTCGCAACTTTCGGAAGAAATGCAATCTTTAAAAGTCCTTAAACAAAGTAAATCAGGGCGTCGCCAAAGCAGCAAGGAGAGCAATGAGTAACAAAAACAACAAAATGTCCTCGCAATGGTTAGCATGATGATGCTACTTGGGTTAAGGCTGAAACGACTTCTGAAGCAACAAGTCTGGTTTAACTGATTCATAAACTTCTCATGAAAGGAATCACTTCTCCAGATAATGAACCAAAACACCAAAACAAAACCATCAGCACCCGTTTCCCAAATCGATCACATCAAAATTAACATGTTTACAAACAAACAGGAACTTGTAGCCATCGAACACTTCACTAACTGACGTCATCTTGGAAAACCTGCAGCAAGAGGTTTCTGGGGAGTCAAAGATAGTGTTGTGGCAGCTCAAACAAAAATATTAACATTTGACCGATTCAGCCCGAAAAAAAGCCAAACTTTCTCAAAAAAAAAAAAAAAGAGTCTTCGCGAGTCAGGAGAATTTTGTCAAACAAAATTGTACATCAACAACTAACACCGGCTCCTGCATTTTTAATTTTTCCTGCGCGGATGCTGAATGTTTTCCTTTCAATGCGTACGCTCTCCTTTCTTAGCCAAAACAGCCTAACCTGTTGAGACGCTGGATCTCTGGACCTGTGCGCTGGCATCTGTCCGCAGCAGATTCTTTAGGTGCTCTAAGTGGCGAGAGGCGACGTCTCCATGCATCAATAAGCCTCGGCTGACCACGACCCTGTCAACGGTTCACCACTTCCCCCTCCCTGGAGCATATTTAATAGATACTGACCAGAAACACCCACACAGATAAGAGCTTCAATTTTAAAGATGCTCTCTTATCAAGATGACACAGTTTGGTCTTTGAAATCATCACACTTTCCCTTTTGCTTCTGACACATCAACTCTAAATTAAAATGATCCCTTTTTAGTCCTTTTTCTCTTGTTCTGTCCCCAGACCGTCGACCAGAACAGCAGAAAATCTCCATCTCTGAGTCTGGATCTGCAGGTTTCGTCCTGTTAAAAAGGATTTTTTTTTACTTTCGGTCAATCGAAAATCACAACTTGGTGGAAAAGGCCAAGCAAGTTTGCCTCTGAAACATTCACTTTCGAAGCAAGAGTTGGATGTCTTTGCTCAGAGTTTAAAATACATTTTATTCATGTTGTATTTCCTGCCTGCTGATAAAAAAAGTATTGATTACTTGAGTGTAGGATAGCGTTTATCCACCATGGGATAGAAATAATTGAGCAGAAGGGAGACAGATAGAGCAGAGGGGGATTTATCCCTCCCCAGAAATCACACATAACGTGGCCTTTTCCGTTTCCATCCGGGCTGAATCGCCAAAATAGATTATCAAAAAGTTCAGCGATGACTTTCACAACATTTGTGAAACTAAGCTTGAAAGAAAAACAAAAGCGCTTTCACCACGAAGGCCCTGCGTCTCGCTCAAAGCTCCTTATTTATTTTCCACACGCACGCAGACTGATGATGTCAACAAGCGATACCCATCTGGGTATTTTTCTGTGTCGTCAACGTCGATTCATCTCTCTTCCCTCTCGTTTCCCCTTTCTTAGTCGCTCCAGACAGAAAGCAGACGGAGCTACATGTAGATAAGAATTAAAAAAGCCTGAGGACAGCAATGAGGCGCTTTGTCTGCTGACAGAGACCTCATGACAAAAGAAGCCAGAGTCTGAACCTTAATTCAAGGTGAAGAGTTGATCGTGTCTCCAGCACGGCAGGAGCAACACGTAGAAGAAGAAATAAAGACTTTTGGATGCTGAAGCGTTTCTTTTCTTACCTTTTGGCGTCACATCTTATTCACGACCGGGATCCGGAGTCTTAACAAAACACATGCAATGGGTCATTTCCTCGCCGCTGTGACGCTTAACACGAGCAAACCTCTTCACGTAACCCCGGGTGTTTCTGTTCAACTTCAACTTCGGGCCGCTGTGCGAAATTACAGGTAATTTTATATTTATGAGAAATGGAAAATTCATAACCAGCGAACGCGTGCGATCCAATCTCATTTCAGCAGAAACCGCTTTTCCATCAGCTGCGGCTTAAAGCCTCCGAACGCCATCCCAGTGACAACCACGGCTTTCAACCACTAATGTGAGACAGGACTCGCCACTTCCACAGGGCCTGCGCCTCACACTCGTGTTTCACGGGCAAGCAGAGGAAACGATATGACGAAAAGAAGTGCAATAGCGCCGGCGTTACGGCGACGCCCTCACGCTCCGAGGTCCGGCTGCGGTCGAGCGGATTTGTGTTTAAATCTCCGGAAATCATTTCAAGCTGGACGGGGAAGCTCGGTAATGATAAAATGGAGACGTGGACTCGCATGCAAACACCATGTACTAATATGTGAAAGCAGAGGAGTGACGTTAGAGGCAAACTTAAGTCTGTGCTTGAAACGAGACGGATAAACTGGCTTTTGTCGTCGATTGTGAATATTGCCCATGATGATTGAAAGGGTTATAACACAGTATTACCTCTTATAATCAGAGCCCTGTCCTCTTATTAACCTCTGTCCTCACATTCACCTCAGGTACTTTCGGTTTGAAGAACCGGCTCAAACCAGCTCTTGTTTTCCCCAAAAACTTTACCTTTGCCATGACGTATGCATTGACTCATGTAGAGACCACTATCTGACTGTGACCAATCACAAGCATGAAATACCTTCTGAGACCAAATAAGGGGTCCGCCGAGGTCAAGAGGTCATGTTCAACTGTATAAATCTTATGCTCCGTCAAAGTACGAGGCTTCTATTCTGTACTCTTGTAGTGCATGTATGGTTGCCCTGAATGCATTCAGTACAATAAAGACTCCTGCAATTCATCCAGACAACGGTTTGACTCTTCTTCATAACCAAACGGACGCGCGGAATTGATGATAATTCCAACAATTTGGTGACCCCGACGTGATGAAGAGGTAAATACTTCGGATGAAAATCTTCTTCACACTGATAGACGATCTTGGGCCGGCCACCTGAATAAAAGGTAAGAAGGTATTATCCTTCAAAAATTCAAGGTCCTCTTCCAGTGTGTTGAGATAAGTAATCTGTAATTTTGATAAAATACTGTTGTCTGTTTGAATGGGAAATTGGGAAATAATTTGTATTATGGGTCGCCCAGCAGTGGGCAGGAAATAATTACTGTAGATCTTGACCAGATTATTGTGTGAAATAATTTGTATTATGGGTCGCCCAGCAGTGGGCGGAATAATAACTGCAGATCTTGACCAGATTATTGTATGACCGGCCCGTACGCGGAGGGCAGGAAAAGATATCCGTGTTGCGAGTCACGGTCAGACTCAAAATAATTGTATTCGTGTAGAAATTTGGGCTTGAAGTTACGTGACGGCTGGGTCTCGTGAAGTAAAAAAAAAAAAAAAAAAAAAAAAAAAAGAGAGATAAGATGGAAGGTGAATTTGACAGGGAAGAGGACTGGTTCGACATATATGATGTTGCAGAAAACGAAAATGGACAGAATCTTGAAACACAATTCAAGAATGCGGTGAATATATATGTGGGTAATTATACCAAGAGAGAACGAGATAAGGTTAGAAAAAATGCAGAAGATTGGTTTGAGGAGATGGGTAAAGGAGGTTGGATATCTCGGAAGAGTTCAAGTAAATGTTTGATGGGAATATGCGGTAAAGCTGAACAATGTTACTTGAAAAAGCTGAAATCTTTGGAAGAAAAGGGACTGGTCGGATTCTCTCGGGGTGCGAGAAAAAGGAGAGTATCGCATAGTAAGATCAATGAGTGGAAGGGCATTGTGAGGAATTTATACATGACTGCACTGGTGTGTGAAAAAAATTATAAGAGAAAGTCAGATGCAGAAGTGAAAAAAATTGAAGACTCAGGGGGAGAGGAAAAGAGACGGAGTGAGAAAGGAGGGGGGGCCCCCTCAGCGCGCCAGCTGTCTGTCTCAGTGAGATTCCTGCTTTTAATGTTGATGCAATGCCTTCCTCCTCTGGACTGTACCCCACATTACCTGCACCACACGTCAACATAGATCCTCCACCTCAGTACGAATTACCACAGTCAGACATTCCACCCAATCCGTTCAATCCATTCCGAACCACCTGCATGCCCACATTTGAAATTACGAGTGGAGTGTTAAAAGGAGAACTTCATGACAAAGGGGCTCCCACGGGTAGATACGTGATTGAAAAGCCACCAGTTCCGCCAAGATCAAAGCTTTCAGCCGATCCAATTTACCCATACCTACTGGCACCGACCCCAGATGCCAAACCCAAAACACGAGACAGAAAACCATCAACCCTGACTTCTCCCCAGACCTCCTATCCTCTTGACCACTTTTTGGCCCCGACAGCGTCTTTTGACAGCATTCCTGACCTCCCCCCGTGCCCCCTCCCCGCGCATTCCTCCCGTCCCCTGACTCCCTCTGACAACCCCCGCCGACTACAACCACCTCTGACCCCAGCGCTCACACCATCACAATCCCAGACTGAGACTCCACGTAATCGACCAGACTCACAGGGACTCCTTGCTTCATTACAGCAGTCATTGCGGCAACGACGGGTTAGGATGAAGCAGCCGGAGACTGACGCAGATAGCGACAACGACGAACAAAGCACAGAATGGGGAGACGATTCCCAATCTACATCACGCACACCACGGCGACATGACATGAGTCTCAGAAAAAAAACAACCTGCAGGCGACAAAGGTAGTCAATTTCCGCTGTTCACAAAAATGGGACCCAATGGTCAGGTGAGCACGTACAAGGCCTGGACTTTCTTAGAAGTACAGGGCATAGTGGATGCCCTGCCTCCCATCGCGGAGGGGGGCCTCCGCTGGTTGAATGGGGTACTGAAACATTGCACCGGCATGACACTTGCATGGGGGGACATGAAAGGAGCCATAGGCAGAGCTTGCACTCAGACACAGTTTGAAGCAGTGGTTAGCCGCTCAGGCTTAGGAAGTCTGTCTCTCGATACTCAGTTGACCACAACATTCTTCACTTCCCTTACAGCAGCCCTCGAGGACGTCTTCCCTGTTCCTCCCTGTTCAGTGGAGGATCTCACTTTTGAACTGAAAAACAATGAGTCCGCTGATGAGTTTATACAACGAACGGAGAGTGAATTTATTAGTAAAACAGGTTCACACCCCTCAAAGGATGCAACCACCGGACTCATGTATAAACTAGGAGTAGAGAAGGGACTCCCGTTACAGGTTCTTACTAAGCTACAAGACGACCCCGAACACAACGCCCGTCCGTTGAAAACATGGAAGCTGCACGTCACACATCACTTAAAAAGATATGTAGATCAAAACCGCAAGGAAGGCAAGGAAACTGAAATCCTTCAGAAAAAATTGCTTCACATGCAGCTAAAAAAGGAACAGAAAGTACAGGCTCCAGTTAGGCCTAAAGAATCCCCTCCGACCCAAATTGACGATTCAAGTGCTTCAATAATACCTGTGATGTCTAGTGTGATGTTTCAGGGTCGCGGAGGTTTTGGTGGACGGGGAGGAGGTCGTTATCCGGCGCCACAACGACAGATGACACCTGGAGGTGTTGATTACAGCACCGCCGTCTGCTGGGTATGTGGTCAGGTTGGCCACATCTCCCGGAACTGCCCGCAAAACAACCAGCAAAGGGGGAGAGGCCGTGCATCTGGCTGGAGAGGTCCTCCACGGATGCCGCCACCTGGTGGTCAGAATCAGGTGATGCAACCTCATTTCATGCCACCACAACCGTCATGGCCGACAGGCACATGGGAGGCTCCTGCCCAACAACACATGCCCCCGCAGCAACAGCAACCGCCGCGAGGAGGCAGTTATCCACAATGACGGGGCCCGGAACCAGTTCTGGAACCTGGGTTGCAGGAACCCAGAGTTCTTATGACAGTCGGTGAACAACAATTTTCTTTTATGGTGGACACAGGTGCTGGAACATCCACTCTGAACGAACTGCCACGCCAGGCTGCTCTCTCCAAAAGATCTATTGAACTCACTGGTTTTGAGGGTCAATCAACTTCCTGCAAATTCACAAAACCCCTCCTCACAAAGTTGGGTGCACAGACACACTCCTGTTCTTTTGTATATGCTCCTCAGTGTCCAGTAAACCTCCTGGGAAGAGACCTGCTGGCCGTGTTCACACCTTTGCTGAAATGCCATTCTGCCGGCATTCAAATGACATTGCCTGATGGAACTGTATTGAACTGCTCAAATGATGTGGCTGCCCTTATGCTCCCGTTGTGGGAAACCAGCAACTCGACTCAAGTTGCTGACATCTACTGGGCTGCTGTGCAGATCACCGCACCAAACTGGAGGTCTGTCACTGATTTTGTCAACAGCTGGACGCCATGGATGATGACTCTCTCTCCCCTGAGACCTCCTCCTGACCCTCTGCATTGCACTATGTACTATGACAGATGTGATGACACTTGTTATTTGGATGCATTTGACAAATCTCTTGCAGACTCGATGGACTCCATGACCCCGACCTACCTGGTAGTAGGTCCGCCGGGTGCATGTTTATCCATCTCGCTCACAACAGAACAACGGGAGTGGTATATGATGCGGACACCACCCCCACCCATGGTACCCTGTGCACCACACGTCACACTGCTAATTAGCCCTAAACACACCGCCAAAGATCTAGGGCCTTTTGCAGCAGACTGTGAAAAGGCCACAGACTGGTGTACAACCACCAGATTGGACCTTATGTATTCTAAATCCTTGCAGGCTTATCGCATCCCCGTTCCCCCACATCTCACAACATTCTCTGTAATTTATGAGCATCATCTTCTCCCACGATCACATGGCCGTGAAACCACTGACTCCGAACACACTGCAACGTTGTTGTCTTCCGTGCCCGAATCTGTTTGGTCCACAGGAAAAGACGATGTCGGACATGTCCAGACTACTCCGGTGACCTGGAAACACGACCCCACCCCGGTGTGGGAACGTCAGTATCCGATCCCAAATGAAGCCAGGTTAGCAATTCAAGGTACCATCGATAACCTTTTGATGGCTGGCGTACTCCAACCAACGACGGAGCCTTCTCCATGGAACACGCCATTGCTTCCAGTAAAGAAAGGCCCAGGAAAGTACAGGATGGTCCATGACCTTCGAGCTGTGAATGCGCACGTAACCACGCCTGTTCTCCCAACCCCTAACCCATTTACTGCCCTGTCTCAACTGACCCCTGAACACAGATTTTTCACTGTCATTGACCTTGCTAATGCTTTCTTTTCGGTCCCTATCTCCTCGCAGGTTCAGCCCATGGTGGCATTCACGTGGGAGGGAGTTCAGTACACCTACACGCGTCTGCCCCAAGGGTTTGTTCTGTCTCCTGGCATTTTCAATGCGGTTCTCCATAAGGTTCTGTCTCCTTTGTCACTCTCGGAGGGTGTCCTCCTCATCCAGTATGTGGACGACATCCTCCTGGCTGCACCAACTGAAGAATCTGCTCTAACTGCAACTCACAATCTCCTACTTCATCTTAACGCTTCAGGTCTGAAATGTTCCTGTGACAAACTGCAATGTGCTCGCACACGCGTGACTTTTCTAGGACGAGAAGTCTCCTGTAACGGCTCTGGCATGTTGTCATCTCACCGCTGTGCTGTTCTTTCCCATCCTAAACCTGAAAATGTCAAACAAATGCTTTCTTTCTTGGGTTTGTGCAACTTCTCCAGATTCCATGTCCCAGACTATGCGGAACGCACACATATCTTGCGGCGCCTGGTAAACGAAAAAGGCATGAGAAACCTCACTGCTAAGCTGGACTGGGACATACATACTGAACGAGCGTTTGTCTCGCTTAAACAACTTCTTTCTTCTGCTGCTGATGCTGCTCTCCCTGACTATACACTTCCTTTTCACCTTGATGTTTCAGCAAAAACAAACAGTGCTTCTGGTGTGTTGCACCAGAAGCAAGGGGGAGAGAGAAAGGTCCTAATGTACATCTCCACACCATATGAACAATATGAGGCACGACACGCCCTGTGTGAAGCTCTGGCATCAGCAACAACTCGATTACTACAAAAAACAGCTCATGTTGTTATGCAACATCCACTGACTATACACTGCTCACATGAGCTAGTTCAGTTAGTGGACAGCAAAGCTTTCACAATGACATCAAAACGACAAACAGACATTGACAAAGCGCTGACACAACCACACATCACATGGACACATGAAGGAATCAATATGGCCGACGCTGTGTTGGAAGGAAAACCACATAACTGTACAGAACTGACTCTACGAGAAAACAAACTCAGAGACGGACTGCACACGACACCCATCCCAAACCCTGACCTCACACTCTACACCGACGGGTGCTGTCACAGAGATCTTACAGTAAACGAACTAGTTTCAGCATGTGCAGTGGTAGAACAGGAACAAGACACTGGCTATTTGTACATAAAAGTAAGCAAAAAGATTGAAGGGAAACAATCGGCTCAAAGAGCAGAAGTAGTTGCAATGTGTGAAGCATTGGAGCTAGCTGAAGGTTGCACTGTAAATATTTTCACAGACTCAGCTTACGTTTGTACAATAATACATGTAACCCTGACAGAATGGATCAGAAATGATTTTGTTACAGCTGGAGGTGAACAGGTGAGACATCTCCCAGACATACACCGACTTCTACGAGCGATAAACCTACCAAAAGAAGTGGCTGTTGTTAAATGTAAAGCACACACAAATGGGATAGATCCCATTACCCGAGGAAACCGTGCAGCTGATGAGGCAGCCAAAATGGCCGCCGGGTACCAACCAGCTGACACCCAGATGGTTCTAAGAACCTCAGAAACACTTTCTGAATTAGAACCTGAACAGGAACAGCACCAGGTTTCCCCGGAGGAACTATCCGGCTGGATATCAAAAGGTGCAAAAAAGGATGAGAAGGGCATATGGAGAAAAGACGGAAAGATTGCAGTCCCACAATCCACATTGATAACACTGATACATGAAGCACACAGTCCATCACATTCAAACCTGAAGGAAGTTCGGAGGAGGTTGGAAAAATGTTGGTGGCATCCCTACATGTTGCAAGTATGTCAAAATGTGTTGTCTGAATGTGTGACGTGTGCACTGTACAATTCCAAACCAACGACTAAACCAGAGCCCGGTAAAAGAGCTCAGACCCAGGTAACAGAACCAGGACAACTTGTTGTAATGGATTACACCGACATGCTCATTCCAGTTAATGGACAAAGGTACCTTCTGGTACTAACAGATGCCTGGTCAGGGTGGCCAGAGGCATATCCGGCTCGGCGTGAAGACGCCAGCACAGTGGTTAAGTGTTTGGTGAACCATTACATCCCGCAACACGGGTTCCCCAGAGTGATACAATCAGACAATGGAACTCATTTCAAAAACAAACATCTTCAATTAGTGGAGAAAATGTTGGGACTCAAACATAGGTTCGGATCGGTTTATCATCCCCAGTCTTAGGGACTGGTGGAACGGATGAACCGCACTCTGAAGGACAAACTGGGAAAGATTGTTCACTCCACCTCTATGAACTGGCTGCAGGCTTTACCACTGGCACTTATGTCAGTCAGAATGTCCCTAAGTGGGACAAGGACACAGACGCCTTTTGAGGCATGCACGGGTAGACCTTTTCCAGGTCCCCAGACTCGACTGGTAACGTACACAAATGAAAAAATCAATGCACAAGCGAGAGAAGTTGCTAATCAATTCTGCAGACTCTCTGATCTTCCAGGTGACCCGAAACCAGACGAGGCTGCAGTCGCTGACATTACAGGACAACCAGCCCTGCCCAAAGGACAGGTGTACCTGAAATCCCTGAAACGAAAGTGGTCTGAACCTCGCTGGACCGGACCATTCGCTGTCACCGAAAGAACCTCCCATGCAGTCCGACTCCAAGGAAAGGGGGACACCTGGTACCATCTATCCCACACGACAACGGCGCTTCCCTCTTCGGCTGAAGAGACCGGACGCCGTGAAACACCTGCTGACCAGCAGGACCGGACCTCCTCGGCTGAGGAACCAAAGACCACCTCAACAAAAGAGGCAGAATAATCCTCTGGTGGCTCATCAAGGATCAGGTAGTCCACCCTGATCCTCGGCGGGACGAGAGATCGGAAGACGCCCCAGGAAGGAAAAGGTGCAAGACCTCCCTTCACCAAGAGAGCGAGAAGGAGTGCTCCTCTCCAACAAGTGGTGTGCCAAACCACCTCCAAAGTCTCTCTCTCTCTCTCTCTCTCTCTCTCTCTCTCTCTCTCTCTCTCTCTCTCCACATTTACGCTGTTTATTCCGCTATTGAAGTATCATAATCATGTTTGAAGTAATTACTTGAATATAAGGTCTCAAAATGATGTTTTGACAGTTGTGATTGTTACATTTTTGGACAAAGCCCAAAAGGGATAAATATATATATTTTTTTAGTATCTTTATTTTTTAGGCACATTTCCTTGTGTTGAGCTTTGATAAGCTCAAAAGGGGGATTGAAAGGGTTATAACACAGTATTACCTCTTATAATCAGAGCCCTGTCCTCTTATTAACCTCTGTCCTCACATTCACCTCAGGTACTTTCGGTTTGAAGAACCGGCTCAAACCAGCTCTTGTTTTCCCCAAAAACTTTACCTTTGCCATGACGTATGCATTGACTCATGTAGAGACCACTATCTGACTGTGACCAATCACAAGCATGAAATACCTTCTGAGACCAAATAAGGGGTCCGCCGAGGTCAAGAGGTCATGTTCAACTGTATAAATCTTATGCTCCGTCAAAGTACGAGGCTTCTATTCTGTACTCTTGTAGTGCATGTATGGTTGCCCTGAATGCATTCAGTACAATAAAGACTCCTGCAATTCATCCAGACAACGGTTTGACTCTTCTTCATAACCAAACGGACGCGCGGAATTGATGATAATTCCAACATGATGCAAACTGCATGCTTTGATGTGACTGATTATGAACTATGTTGGGTGCAGCAGCAGGGACAGTGTGGATCAGTGGGATTCCTTGTCCCAGGAGAGTTATTACCTCCGCCAAGGACGTTATATTTGTCTGTCTGACTGTCAGCAAGAAATCTCAAATCTAACAAGCTGATCTTCACGAAAATTAGTCCACATAGGCATTTTGTTCAAAGGAAGAACCCGTTAAATTTTGGTGGTGATCCGGATCAAAAAATAATTGCTACAAATTTTCATTTCGTTATATTTTGCTCCATGCTTCGCCTGTCACTTTAAATGACAAGTGGATTGTGGGAAATGGAGTTATAGCATGTTTTGTAAGTGTAGTTTGTGTTGTACCGCCAGGCTCCGGTGTGAGGCAGCAGACACATGATAATGTGGAAGAAGGTCAGAATATTGTCTGATTTTGTGAACAATCAACTAAAAAAGTTGCATTTTCATGTAAACATACACTAATAACTCACTGAAAATGTACTGTTTTCACTCAAAAATGTTGTGTAAACAAGGCCTTAGTGTGGAATTATAACATTTGCGGTGTATCTATCTATCTATCTATCTATCTATCTATCTATCTATCTATCTATCTATCTATCTATCTATCTATCTATCTATCTATCTAGCTAGCTAGCTAGCTATCTATCTAGCTATCTATCTCATGGTCTTTAAGAATTGATAACAACAATCTGATCCTGTAAAATGTAATTATAATTTCATATAAAGTGTTTGTGTTTTTCATGACTTAAAAACAATGAACTACAATATATTCCACATTGTTTTATTGTTTATATATTAGAAAATATTGTGTAAATGTATGGAAGAATGCTATCTCCAATTTATGAGATCTTTATAGAAACATGGTCAAAGCCGAGAAGGAAAAATGTGTCTTCAGGCTGTTTTGAACACTGAAGTCAAGATTTCTCCATGATGTCGTTTGCTACAGTCCACCTTCACTTTCCAGGGGAGGGTAAGTGCCGAATGCTCAAACCATCATCTCGGTCTATCTGGGGAATTCTTTGGTCAATCACAAGAAAGTGGCCTTTTAGTGAGCGAACACCTTCCCAGAAAAGCGACCAGACGGCTCCGTCCAGTCACAATCTAAACTGAGGGGCCACTTGAAGGATCACTTAAGGATAAATACCAGTGAATCATGAAAATCTATTCCAGTGGAGTCACACTGTAAAAATAAGAATAACCCGAAAATAAACAACGTGCTCAATTTGATGAAAACATCAGCGCAGGTAACATCTGCTCACGACACTGACTTTGACAATGATCTAACAACAGATACTTAGAGTCATTACATTACAGCAGCACCAAACACCTGGTGTGTGACAGGTGGGATAATTACCTTAATGAGAGTGGAATGCCCTTTAATTACTCTTTCCACATGCATATGCATATACAACCAAATATAATGGAAACAACCATTATAGAGGATCAAAAAGTTGATGCTGTGTGTGTGAGTGTGTGTGTGTGTGTGAGTGTGTGTCCCTGACTGCCAATTGGTACTTAGTTACTGTATAACTGTTAAAGTATAAAAACTTGAGGTGACTCAGCAAGTTTCACACATTAGTAAAATAAAAGACAGGCAGCAGCAGTGTGATAACGCAGTGTAATAAGTGTAATAACGCAGGTTAACTCCAGTTTTGATAGTGGCGGACTTCCGGATAAAAGTTGTGGGATTCTGTGTGGATGTCACAGATTGCAAATGTCGCGTTATGAAGCATGATGGGATTGATGAGCTGAAATTAATCAGGACACGTCTTGGTGCATATAAACTGGCAGAATATTCTGATCATTTTATTTGGGGTTCATGTAAACCGGCCAATCCGAACCTTTAATTTGAATAATTTAGTGGGACTGACAAAAAACTGACCATAAAAAATGCAGCTATAGAGATTTTGGGCACTTGGAATACACGTGTATACGCAATCAACAAAACAATTCACCAACCAACCAATTTATTAAGGAACCATTTTCACTTGCCCTTTTGTAACCAACCAAACATCCAGCTAACCATTCATTTACCAGGAAACCAAGCGCTATTAACTAGCCAGCCAACTGACCAACAATACATTCGTAGCTTTCAAAGAGCTTCACGACTGATTCACAAAATAAAACACAAAAAGAATGAGTCAATCAATTAGTACAATCAATTAAAATAATATTCAGTCAAAAGGTACGGTACTTGTGTGATAAATTACCTGGAAATATGAGTTTGATTTAAACACATTTCATTGTGACTCGTCTGGCATGAGGAATATTTCAGCACTAAGTGTGTTATTTACTGTCAGTTCACATCATGAGGCTCAGTGTCTGAGAGACGGTGTGAGGATAATGGTCACCGTTGGCTTTTCATGTCTGGGGATTTCCCATAAAACAAAGCAGACATCAAATACACTGGATTTTTCATCGCTTTGGATGAAACGACAACATGTTAAAAATGGCTACAAAAACATTGTCGCTCAGGTCGATCGATATAGGCGTGTTTGTATTTATTTCAAAGATAATAAATGAAAACAAACTTATCAATTGAATTAAATATAATTTTATGAATAATGCATTGAACTAATTGAAATGCATGACTTAAAACTGACTGCGATGGCCAATCCTGATGGGAAAACATTAATTGCAGCAGCCGGGAAGGAGTATGTTAATCGCTTTTCTTCATACATGGAGACATGGCTTCGGGTTATTCTTATAGAAAGCTGTAGAAGAACTCAACAATGAGAGTGTGCGATGGTTCAGGAAAAGGAGCACACCCCAAATATAATTTTCTTTTATGAGAAAATAAATCCTAATGGAATTAACTGATCCTATAATTAAACTCCCATTTTATGTTGATGGGAGTAAATAATTATTCCATCAACGAAATATGCAGCCACAGTGGTGGCGCCGCTAATGAGTTCGCTGTACTCTATATTGCCCTGATGGTCACGGTGGGACGGCGCGACGGGGGAGGGCTGGCTGTCAAAGAGGCCTGCGGTGCGGAGTTTCCACCGTGCCCCGCGCTGCCGTGATGAAGTACTTCCATCCATCTTGTTGGCTCCCAGTAAAGAACAGGCTCATTTGGCCACTGAGCCCATGACAGATGGGAGACGCCGCGAGCTTCTCTCTTCCCGAAAGGCCGGGACCCCTGGCTTCCAGATCTGTGCACGGGGGGGGGGGCGCCGAGTGTCAGAGGGAGCGGTGACACCGACACGCGGGAGGGAGCATGTACAAAGAGAAAAATGATGTCACCACGGAGAGGTTCGCTTCGGTCGGGTTTCGTTTGCCACATGAATTTTAATTGAGTTATTCTACCTGTTATGCACAGTGAGATACTGAGACCTCCCCTGAAAGAAACCCAAATTAACAGACTTCTGGGTTGAGATTGCCGATATAAAACTCTATATAAAGGTCACTGATGACACACAGTGCAGCCATCTCATTTGCAGCTATGGAGCCCTGGACAAGTCATTGTGGAACCATATTTATAGCATTAATTATGAATGGTTTCTACAAACAAGTATATGCATTAGTGTTTGGATTTCGACTTACACAAATTTGTGATTCATTTGCTTGTATTTAAATTTATATGTGTGTTTAATAGTTTGCGTGTTTGTTCTGCGATACCTTTGGCTGCCATTTTCCCTGTAAGAAAGAGATTCAGGCTTTGTTTACCGTCTCTGAACTTTCAGGCCCACGTATTACCAGCGCAACACTGTCCGGGTCCTGTATTGTTATTGATGAAGTCACTGGTCACTGCTCAGTGAAAACACAAAACATTCGTAGCATTTTGGAGGTCCGCTCACGCGACAACGTTGCTCCGAGCCACTGAAAATGCAACTTTTTGAAAATGCTTCAACTCTGGGTCTATGGAAATGTGGGGAAATGCAATTTTTTGGAAATGCTTGGGTCCCATCTCCGTGGAGACGGCGGAAAACGCACATGCTCAGTAGATGGACAATCAGAACAATGTTTTCCTCCAGAGTGTCGCGACCTGGTAGTTTTATTTTGACAGTCACCATTACAACAATCCAACTTGGTCATTTGTCCACTAGAATGTCCGTTTTCTCCCACTGTTGACGTTTATAACGTTTTGTTCTCTGCTGGATGTGTGTGTTTTCATGACAGAAACAACCAACAGCACCAACTAGTGGCCTGGCATGCGAACTACACTACAAACGGACATCACTCTCGAAACACCGCTGTGTAAACATGAAACAAATACGTGTAAACGGGACCTAAATCTTAGAATCTTGATATCACTTTTTCCATTGGCATGTTTTCTTTATCATCAATCAGATATTCATCTTTATTTATTTATTTATTTATGCACAATTTTGATATTTTCTATTGAAGTGCTGGATGTTAATTAATGGCAAAACCTTTCTGAAATCAAAATGGGTTTTCACTTGACACGTTGCCGTCTAAACTGGGCTTTAGCATGATTGAGGCTGTTTAGGCGAGGAGCCCGAGCACAGCCCCGAAGACAAACAGCTGTGAGTCGGTCAGCCTCCGTCAAGGGCAAACAAAATCTACAATTACAGACAAATCTTCCCCTTTGAGTAGAGAAGTGAAAACAGCACGTGAGAGCAGCTCAGTCTGGAGCGGAGCTGAACATGAGCGTATTTTAAAGCACATGCAAATATTTTGATGCATGAACATAAATCTGGCTGTGAAGCAACCAAAGATCTCATTACACACACGGTCACTGCTCCTCTATCAGCCGTATACATTTTGTTAGCGAGACATTGTTCGTGAACACGAGGCACACGGCTGCATCTCTTATCATGTAAATACTAATGCATGAAAATGAGCATCCATTTAGAATGACGCTTGTATCCAGCCTGGCGGCAGTTTATCTGCACTTGTTGCTATTCCTGCTCTCGTCACATGGCACCATTATGTTCTTTCATGATCATGCGACTGGATGCGGGGAACCACAAATCCCCTCCGTTGAAACTTGAGGGGCCCAGTTTTCTTTGGAAAGCGGGCTAATTTGATTTTCCTCGCCCGAAAGCGACGCATTTCACAATGAGTTGATATAGTTTTCCAAGCCGTTTTAACACGGCGCCGAAGAAAATGAAACAACAGGGCGCACTTGTGCTGTTCCAGTACAACTTTCTTCCTTTTGTGGTTTAACAAAGACTCTATTTAAAGAGTCGGGGTAAGATGGAGTGAGTCACACTTCCTACCAATTTGTCCTGGTGTTCAATCAGCGTACTCTGTGAAGAGGTGGAGAGAAAGCCTCCAACAAATGAAAAAGGTTTCTGATGGTAGATTGGCTTTAAAAGAAAAATGCTGATCTGACGCCCTCGTAGTTTGCAAAGCTTCCAACCAGGTTTCTTGTTTTGTTTAGTTGTTTTTTTTTTAAACATTCTCAGAGGGAATGAATGTTTGTGAGTCAGTCTCCAGCATGTTTCTGCATCTCATCTGACTGAACGGCTGCCATCTCACAGTTTGCTCTCCAGTTGTTCGAATGCAAGTGTGGCTGTAAAACAGGCTCAGCTGATCTCTAGCTTCAGCCCGCCGCCGCGCGCGGATAATTGTTTGCCTCCGCATTTCAATACCTGCTCGGTGGGCGGTGGCAGAATCTGCAGGTCGAACAGAAATAATTTGGAATCTAAAATCACGCGAAGGTGCTGATGCTTTGTTTGCTTTTCCTGCCATGTTTGTGGAAAGAACACCGCTCTGAATAGTGATGGACGCCTTACTAAATCTCATTTCGGTGGCAGGACCCCCCCCCCCCCCCCCCCCACACACACACACACACACACACACACACACACTCCTCAGTAGTCGTATCAGAGTCGGGAAATGGAAACAGAGACAGCATGGGGAGGGAGATCCTTCTTAAAACACATGCAGCTTCGTCCACCAGAGGAAAAGAGGCAGTGAGTAGACTAGGAAGGTCAATCCGCTGCAGAAAGACATTTATCACAAGTGTCTGTTCAAGTGAAACTGTAGACATGACGAGTTTTAAAGTGCAATGACCTTCCTGCCGCAGCCGAAATCCCAAACAATCAAGTTCAAGATTTCACGAGGCGTGAACATTCCTACAAGTCCTAAAGTAATCACCGGTGAGTGGAAGAACTCTCTGTTATCTTTAAAACATCTCTCATCTCTTGGGATGGGTATGGAATTCTGTACTTTTATAGGTATCGACCGAATTACGTCGGCACGTACCAACTCACGTAAAATTGAACGGTGCAAAGTGTTGTTACCTTAACACATCCTTGTGAATGTGAGGGGTGGAAGAGTAGGCAATTTTCCAACCGGACTTGAACACAGCATTACAGGCACGACTGTAATAGTGGATAGAAATCGCTTGTGACGCGAAGTGCGAGGCTGAGGAAGATATCTGAGGAAGCTCCTGGTGAAGCGCAAGATTTTACTCAAGGCTGAAGAGTGTCGACCGCCTCGGGTCTGCCATGACAATGCTTCCAGAGGGGAGAGGAAAGGAGTAGGAGTTACTGGAGCTGGGTTTTAGTTAGTTAGTTAGTTAGAAAAAAAATCCTGCGTAGTTGTAGTTAAAGGTTGAAGAAATTTAGGAAAAAACTGCGATGTCACAAGACAAACAGTTGGACGTTGCTTTGATATATTTGTTAAAGTTTATAGATTGAGAAATTACTGTTATCTTGACAAAAAATTTAGATTTTATTATTAAACAAATTAACATTTCCACTCAAAATTATAGAAAATTCTAGTAGTCAGACAACCAAGTTGGATTGTTATGGTGACTGTCAAAATAAAACTACTGACTCCCAGGATAATCACACAACGGAGACAAACATTGTTGTTTTTGTCCATCTACTGAGCATGTGCAGAAAACTATTTACAAGGGCTCTATTGAACATGATCAGTAGCAGTGTTTTCCGCCATCTACACAGAGTAGCATTTTCAAAAACGGACATTACCCTCCGTTTCTACGGAGATGGAGTGTTTTCAAAAAGTTCCATCTTGAGAGCTGTATTCAAAAAGTTGTATTTTCAGAGACTCTTAGAGCCATTGTCATTCTAATAAAATGTAAGGAAAGTTTTCCATTTTCACTTTAAATCATTATAAACAAGGCCTCAGTTCTCTACAATGCAATAAAAGTAAAAATAAAAATAGGATCCTCCAAAGTTAAAAGCATATCCCAGCACAGGACTTCTGAATGTCTTGAAGAAACAGAGATTCTTTTTTTTTTTTTTTTTTTTCAAACCATCAACAGAAGCATTAAACGTTTGACCTGTTGGCTGGATTATAAAAATTAAATCTTAGCAATTGGCCCGTCCTCTTGAAACCAATTCCTGTTTAACTTGACATCCATGCAACAGCTGCTCAGATAATTCAGTCCAGCCTGAAGCGGTTCGCTGGCCGTCTTCTGCAATGTCTTCTCCAAAGCAATGTTTATAGCAAAAAGTGAAAAAAATAATTACATAAATCTGCCCACAAGCTTGGCAAAAACACAAAAACCTGGATAATTATTGTGGCATATTTTACAAAATGATAAAGGCTTATATAAGCAGTGAGCCAGCTACCTAATCAGGCCTTAAGAATGTATCTCACAGTCACAGCAGTATATTTAAATGTAGATAGAACACTGGAAATAAAAATTGAGACTATTAGAACAAAATATCAAATTAGAGAATGTGTGGTAATAGTTAAAGCAAGAACAAACACCTGTAAGCTGTAGTTTTATGTGGTAATGTTTAGGTGAAGCAGAATTCTTTTTTTTTTTATATTTCACTGTATTTTGCACCAGAAGGTTTGATGAAAATTGGCTTTATATCAAGGTTGTCGTAATTTTCTGAAGCAATTGGTTGATTTTTATGATGATATGACTGTGTTCATCACGTATACTCTGCACCACAACAAAGACAAATTTACAAATTTTAGATTTAAAGGTTATCGTTGCACTATTTTACCAGTCCAGCCCACTCAAGATGACACTGGGCTGCATGTGGCCCCTGAACATGAATGTGTTTTGACACCTCTGGGTTGGATGCACAAACTCAATCCGACCAAAGACATTCAGCTGACAAGTGTTTTCATTGTACCAGTCTCCCGTCTGGGAACGAGCCCGTCTTCATCCGCCGTGTCACTTTATCGGATGCGACCCTTTCGATGTTGCACGCCACATTAAGTGACAATGGAACGGCTCGGTGTGAGTTATTCACGTCGTGCACGTATCTTCAGCCCGCCCGTCCCGATGCAACATTACCCTTAATGTCCCAGTGAGGGGAAAAAAAATAAAAATAAAAATGAGCAAAGTGGTAATTAAAAAAGAGAAGCGATGGGTAATGACATCGTCTCACATACAGGACATTCGCAGTCGTCACAGGCTTCATCTGCGTAATTACACCTCTCAGTTCAATAATGCTGAAAGCGCCACGCTAATTGCTTTCTGTGTAATTGTGTTACCTTTCTCAGAGTGTCTTCTCTTCCACCCGGAAGAGATAATAAAAGGTTAGTGCTGACCATCTGCACGGCGCAGACGAGCTCGAACCAGGGACCACACTCCTCCGATTATGCGGGTGCAGATATGTCGCCGTTTGACATCACTAAGCAGCGGGGACAAACAGCAGAGGACTATTGATGACAAGCTGTTGGTGAATAATGGCTGTTAGATGCAGTGTGCCATGGGTGCATTACACTATGCGTCATTTTTTACTCTCGAAATTACATTAGAGCTCCGTAGTCAGTATGAAGGACTTGATGAATGCCATCGCTGGCTCCTGAAAGCCCCTCATGCTCAGACACACACACTTGATACCTTCGTGGGTCTTCCTCCCACCTTACCTTCCACAACCGAGCCGATTACACTAATTCTGACTAACAATAATGTAACATTAGCTATCAAAACACATCAGTACGAGACATTTTGGGCCCCACAAGTGCAGTGTTTTTAGTTTCCACGCTTCACAAACATAGGAATACAAGAACACACACACACACACACACACACACACACACACACACACACACACACACACACACACACACACACACACACACACACACACAAGCCGCCGGTGAGTTGTAATTTATCTTCGGAATGAATAATAATAATTTGCATCAGTTTGTGGTTCGCCTCATCTTGAAAATATGCAAATCTTCGACGGCTACAATGCAGAGAGCAGCCGAGCAGCGAGCGGCGATGGAGACGTAACGACGCATTGTGTGTTCACCTTATAAAACCTGCCGCTATACATCATCAAGCACGATTTATAACACATACCATGTCTATATTATATGACCACATAAGCAGTGGTCGGGTTCATTAGCTTCCAGGTTTTGCTTATCGGTTGGTACAAGTTATATTTTCTACCATTTTGGTCTCTGATTGGATTAACATGTAATATTTCGTTTATTTTTATATAAAAGTTCAGAATTTTTCTTTCTTTTGGCAGAAAATAAATACATAAATAAGATGGATACAAGTAACTTCTGTCATTGTTTGTCTGGAAATAAAAATCTAACTAAAGCTGTGAGCTTGTCTCGTAATGCAGTCTCATATTTCTTCCATAAAGCAGAGCTTTTGTTGCCTCAAGGAACTTTTCTGGATGAAATTCTCTTTGATCAAAACACCAACATTGAAGTTGGCATGTCACCGTAACATCAATCCAACTTGGTCGTCTGTCCACGAGAATGTCGGTTTTCCTCCCACTGTTATTGTTTATAGCATTTTGTTCTCGGCTGCATGTGGGTGTGGTTTAATTACAAAAATGACCAACAGCTCCCTCTAGTGGCCCAAAATTCTAACATCATCATTTGCAGCATTTCTGCCTTTTCCATGGAAACTGACATTTTACAAAACGTTGCTGCGTAATGCAAAACATTTCTGAAACAAAAACTTGAAACATCACAGGAACAGGGCCAAAGAAGACAGGGGACCAAATACACTTAACGCTTTGTCGACTTTTTGAATTGAATTGAAAACATTTATTTCTGACGTGTCTCAAAAAAAAACATTTCAGATTCTTACCAACTAATGACTTAAAAAATTTTAAATTGTAAGTCGACTATTGACAGATGCTGGTGTCATGAGTAATGCAGGAATACACACTGAAGTCAAAGGTTACATTTGTACATTTTAGTAAAAAAAAATAGATTCTGACAGCTTTTTATTGAATCTGGTTACATGTTGATGCTCAGCCAGAACATTTGCCATCATAAAAAAGCAGTGAAGTTAATTGATTTATGCATATTTCATGTTCTAAAAAGATATATCTACCGTATGATTATGATTTCTGAATAGGGGCTAAACTGTTCATGTGCAAAGTGGAACATGTGAAGGTAATTTTCAACTCTCTAATTTCCACTGATATCACAGAAAATGCCTGATTGCCTGAGATCTGCAGCCGATAAGCTCACAGTCTTATAAAATAATCTCATCAGGAGAAAGTAAACACTGTAATTAATCCTGTTTCTCAGTTTATGTGAATAAAGAGAGGATTTTTAGTGGAACTCCGCCACGAGAGGATCAAGGGCCTCGAATCAAAGGTGGAAGGTCTCCTGAGTCACATTTCTTGAATCCTGTTCAAAGCCGACACACTGAAAACCAACCTGGATCCTTCCTGAATGTAAATTCATCTGAACAAACAAGAACGGTCCAGAAAGCAGCCGGGGGGACAGTCAGAGCGGGATTAAAATAGACCAAAGGATAATTCAACTGGATGTGATGCTTGGTCGATCCAGTGCACTGAGAGAGAGAGAGAGAGAGAGAGAGAGAGAGAGAGAGAGAGAGAGTGAGAGAGAGAGAGAGAGATAGAGAGAGAGAGAGAGAGAGAGAGAGAGAGAGAGAGAGAGAGAGAGAGAGAGAGGAAAGAAGGAAGGAAAGAAAAACAACAGCAACAGAGCAAAGTCCCATCAATTAACAAATGGTGACGGATGAATAGATCAGTCATACATGTCATGTTATCTGCCCTTCACAGTTCACACTCTGATCTGGAAAAATATGTTTTTACCCCATATTGATGAATAAAACCAAACATGATGGGGAAAGTCCACTCGTTCACACACTGGGCTGCAAGGAACAGAAGCTCCCGTCGGATCACTGCTGGATTCTTTAACGGACAGCGTCTCATCGGACTCGCTTTTCACAGCAACTTGCTCTGTTAACTGGGGTCGTTCTAAAGTCGGAGAGCTTTGTCGGATTCGAACCCGGGTACTTCACACGAAAGAAAGAACAAAAAACAAGTTTAAGTTCAGGGGCCAATTATAGACTCAGTGTGAGCTTTTTCATTTTTTGTCAATTCTGGTATAAATACAAGACACAGTGGAATCAAAATTTCATCTGCATTGTCCTTCTATGTTGTTGACATAATCCACCCAGAACAAAAAATAGACTAAATATATAGCAAAAAATACAAGATGAAAAGAGAGAATATAGTCATGATTTCCAAAACAGAATTTCCAAAACAGTAAAGATGCAGTACAATCTGAAAGGTACATTAACCGATATGATGTGCCCCTAAATTTGCAATATATATGAATACATTATGTCCCTGAAAGAAATTGCATACATACAATAAAAATACGGCCGAATTTCATCTTGCACTGCCTGGACTGGCACAGTGTGCCCTAATAACCTCTAAATTTCAACTAATGCTTTTCTTTGATCTAGAGAATCTTTATATTCTCACAAAATCAAACAAATACTACTAAAAATATTTATTTTAATGAAATTAATGAAATTCCCAAAGACCATCTCCTACGGCTGTTGCATTATGGGTGATTTCACAAAGTGAGTCTAGTTAGATAGCAATGAGAGACAGCTTTCACAGCATTACCAAGGTCTCAGGATAAAAAAAATAAAATAAAAAAAATGTTCTTTGAAACCTCGACCCTTTGCTTGGTGGTTTGGTCGGATCAGAGCCTCTTGTGTTTGACACCCCTGGTTTAACCTGAGGCACTGCCTGGATCCCTCGAGTCGAATACAGACCTCAATCAACCCCTTGTGTTTCTGTGTTTTTGGTTCCATCATGTCTCTCCGAGGCGACTCTTCTTCATGCCTAGGGTTGACATTTACACATAATCTCTTCCCAGCAAAAGACGATCGCTTCAATGAAAGTCCAGCAACCGTCTAAAAGAATCTACAGACTGTATTTGCTTTGCCTGTGTCAGTATCCTAAAGTATGTCTCTGCAGAATATATATCAAGGAAGAGGCCGTCAGCGATTGTAGTAAAAGTGTGGAGCAAAGTTGCTGTGAAGCCGGTGAACACAGAGCGAGTCGTAGCCTTTGTTGTAGCCCGGTGGGAGTTCTGACGAATCTAATGAGACGATCCAGAGACTCATAAAAACATACAGTCTGAGAGGTTGCATGCAGAGTTTCCTGGTTGCGAGTAGAAAGCTGTGGATACTTTGCGTGGTACAATGGGAGATAACTGCCTTCCGTTTGGTGGGGAACAGAAGCAGAGACGCAAACAGTTTGATCTGGAGCTGAGAGTCATTATCTTTCACTTCGGGGAACAACTGAGCCGACAACAAATGGGCAATTATGAAGATGAGTACTGCACAGAGATACAACTAATTACTTTATCTATTATTAAGCAATCTTTTTGTTCCTCTTGATCATTTGAGTTGTCTATGAAACTGTAATAAAATGTAAAATAAGGGATGTTATTGGTCACAAGGTGACGTGTTCGAGTGGTTGATGTTCAAGTGTCCAGAACTTTTAAATATTTCATGTGTGTTACTATTAAACAGCTCCGATAATAAGAACAGGTATCTGATATCACGACTCTTAAGCAGGAAAGAAGATGGATAGATGGATTGGTGGACAATTAACTTTTGTCCACATTGGTCTCATGTGGAGGAAACGGTGGTGAGAGATTTCTTTTAGAAGTGACCTAAATGAAACAGAAAGCCAGTACAGACAGTGTGATTTTTCTGGGCTTCGTGTCCTGCGTTTCGCGCCGGCATTGATTTGATATGTACCTCTTATCGACAGGAACAGTGAAAAAGTAGGTTCCCCCTTTCCTAGAAACAGTATTTTCTGCTGACGGTCGTGCCTTTCAGCAGGATAACACATTCCATGACACTGCAAAAACAGCCTGAGGAACCCGATGAAACGTTGAGGAGTTCCTATTGATTTGTCCTATGAGTTTTCAAGAATTTAACTCAATCTACCATCGGTGGAATGTTCTGGAAGGCTGGAGGGAGTCTGATCCATGCAAACTCACTTTGCAACTTCCTTGACAAAAAAGTGTGACCGACATTCTTTTTTTCCTGGAAAGCTCATAGAACTAGGCCTCAGAGAACAACAGAGCAAACCCTCTCTAATGTCTAATTCATCAAATCATGACAGTGAACAGAGACACGGGGGAGCATATCCGTCCTCACACACACAAGCAAACGCTGCTCATTTCTAGAAAGTGTCTTGTCACAACTTAGTTACAGAAAACATTCTGGCCCCCTTGGGGCGGGCTCTGGTCCAAATCTGTGGGTTTTCCAAAGGATAAGAAAGACACTCATTTTGTACTTGAATAAAAGATCTTGAAATTTATGTGCGAATAAATAAATATTTCTATCTTATTGATTAATAAGAAAATATGTCAATGAAAAATATGAAAACTTCATTGATTAAGTTTCCAAGACTTTTACAAGCCAATTACTAGTGAAAATAATGAAAACTACAATCTCAACATGAAGCCAATTTTCATGAAGCCTTCTGGTACAAAATACAGTGAATGGTACAAAAATATTTGTCCTATCGCTGTTGCATTATGGGTGTTTTTTACAAACTCACCAGACAGCATGGCTTTCAGTCTAGTTTTCTGAAGCAACAGGTCTGCTGTCCATCCATCCATCCATCCATCCATCCATCCATCCATCCATCTATCTATATCAAGGTTTGGCTGGATTGGAGCCTCTTGTGGGCCGGTTTTGCCTTATATTTGGAACTACTGCCCTTAATCTAAACTTTTTCACAATTTTTGCACTAAAACAAGTGAAAACCCGAGGGTGTGTCCACTAATTTGTAATAAAAGTTCATAATTGAGTCACTGTACTGTTCTTGCGCAGTATAGATCAGACTGGATCATATGAGGCTCTTCAGAGCACAGGGCACCATCATGGTCCCGCTGGGATTCAAGTGTGAACACATCTAGAAGCAAAAGAAGGAACCAAACCAATATTAATATTGGTGGATGATGTAGGAGGTACCTTAATGACGACTCTTTCCTAATTCCCTCAACTCCCTCGAACTTGGATTTATCAGATGATGAAGTAGATGTTCTCTTTATTTCACAGACTCTTTACTCTCATTTTGTCTCAATCGAGCGTCTTAATTGAATCATAATCAATTACGAGAGAGTTCTGTCTCACGAAGCATCACATTTTCACGAGCATTTTGGGGAGGCTTAAATCAATGACACGCTGCGCCTTTACAATGCTTTATGTGACTTTGTCTTGGCCGGGAGCGACGCCGGACTGACGCTGTG
The DNA here is from genome assembly GCF_963422515.1 of Blennius ocellaris. NCBI lineage: Eukaryota > Metazoa > Chordata > Actinopteri > Blenniiformes > Blenniidae > Blennius > Blennius ocellaris. Next base: position 6,609,427 of record NC_137657.1, read on the forward strand.
GGCGATTATTGAAGTCAATTAAAAACAGCCTGCCTGTTGTCTCATTTAGCTTTTGAATGATTGATTGAACAGGTGAAAAATGTCTTTGAAGTTGACTTTTTTTTTTTCTTTTGCTCTGACAATACAAAACAAAAAGCAGAGTTTGACAATTTAAAAGTTCAGTTCAACAACTGTGAGGTCAGACTTTTAGGATGAACTGTACAATAAAGTGCAGTAAAGGGAGAACTAGGGCAGGTAGGTCAGTTGTTGTACTTTGACTTTTCCCACGAGAAACAAAGTAGAATTGACCTGACTCCTCATGTCATATATATATATATATGAATGACATATATTTATATATGACATGAGGACATATTTCATGCAGAATGGCTCTATCAGACGCCGTGGCAAAATTGAAAACACCATAACAACTTCTAAATGGATACTAAAGTCAAATTTCACATTAGAGAAGAAACCTCTAACTTCTGAGTGTTAAATAAAATTGCATGGCTGAAGGGGGGCGAGCATCGCTGCTTTCCTTGAATTGTGAAGTGAAACTTCCCACGGCTGCTGAAATGGATTTGTCTCAGTGTCTTCACATTTTCGTCCCATTTAAGATTAAGAATTTGGGAGTTAATGAGAGCTGTGCCACTTCAAAGTTCTTTATGGTTTAAAGATGTTCGAGGCTGGAGCACATGAGCAAAGCAAAAGAAGTGACAGTGTCTTGCATTCTGACATCATATCCACCACACAAAGAGTAAGCCGACAGATCATTAAAGAACGGAGACGGATTTAAACACTTTTTGGCCAAATTCTGCTCCGGGATTAAAACCAATAAATAAAGTTTAGAGGGAGAGCTTTTCTTCTTTTCCTCCGCAGGCACGCGTCTTCACCGTCTTTCTTCTTTCTGCCTCTATGCCTCTAACTAATAATCCTCTTTTGGACATTGCTCTCATGTTTTTTTGGCACAGGGCCGCTATCTCAACAAAAGTTCACGCTGAGCCCAAGTGCATCATGGTCCTAAGAAGTGGCGCCGACTTCTTATCTCACACAGTTCCTGAAAGTAAACTCCTGCACCTGTCACAACAGCAGATGTCCGCTCTGTTAGAGCTTTGTGGTTTACACAGAGCCGACGCAGCGTAACTCTTCACCACCGTGGGGCAGAATCACTTCTTCGAAACGGCTTCATTTGTGGTCCGAGCTACTCAACGACCCACAGACCAGACACCACATAATGTATTTTCTTGCCGTTATTACATCGCATTTTGTTTAATGCCCATTTGCGGTTATTCTACAAAGATGCAGGCCACGTCGTCGCATTAATACATCCTTTGATCCAGACTAAAAGTGGAGAAAAATCATCCTCTTGTCGTTCTGAATTCAGGTCATTCAGCTCACGCCGACACCAAATTATTATTGCAGGTAATTCCCGGGATGGGTCTGGTGGATCTTATCCCATATTATCATAGTTCAGAGGGATTAAATTGCAGTTCCAGTGATGTACGACCTATTGGAAAAAAATAGTTTCTGGAACCTGATGTGTTTGTCTTTCCTGCTGTGATAAAGAGCCAGTGGAGAAATAACAGTTGATAAGAATTAATAGTAAAGACTGATTGCTAATGGACTGTGTATATTAGAAACAGTGACGGGCCAGAAACCACTGGAAAGAAGCCCGTTTAAACAGCCTTCCTCTTTCTGATTAATGAAATAAACAGTGGGGAGTTGTAAGTAATATAATTCACATACTATGAATAATTCTTGAATTTGTTCTAACCATTTGCTGTATTTAGGCTGAACTTGGTTGGACTATTAGGTGATCTCACCTGACGTCTTCCTGAAATGCTCTCTGGGTCTGGAGTTCGTTAAACAGTATTGGACGAACTTTCATGTCGGTCACCCAGACTGTGGTGCAGCTGCTTGTAGGGGTAAATGTGGTTGTGTGTTTCTCTCTTTGCCCTGTGGACCGACGGCCTGTTAAGGGTGCACCTCCAGATTCCAACAACCCATATTTGGATAAACCAGGATAGAAGATCTTGACCTGGACGTGTTTTCAGTTGTTGCAGAAACTCCACCGTGACAGTAGCTGGCGATAAAGCCCTGTACTGCAAGCTGAAACTGACATTTTACACAGTAGAAGTCCATCCATCCTTCCATCCACCATTAATCTCGACCCGTCTTCATTCCCACTTAGTCCATATAGACAGCAATCATTTCCAGACATATTCGTCCCCTCCAACGTCCTCCAGGGAACACAAAGTCCCTCCCAGACAAAACCAGATACATCATCACTCCAGCGAGTCCTGGATAAACCTCGGGGCCTCTTTCTGCTAAAAAAAAAAAACCCTTTAAAGTGAGGCCAGCAGGGAGCGTCCTAATCAGATGAAGCACCTCAACTGGCTCCTCTCAATGTGGAGGAGCAGCAGCTTCACGTCGAGTCTCTCCCGGCATGACGGCAGGACTGTGGACTTGTGGGGGTGAAAGCACTTGCGCGATCCCCAGAGCTATGCCATCTGGAGTGCATGCTACTAGTAGTTCCATCCAAGGTGGTCTGGAGTGGAGGCCCAGGCAAACATGTCCGAATAAATCGTATACCCTGCCTGGACAAGGGGTCAACGGGCCCGGGGTTACCCACATGTCCCGGTGGGTTACAGCCTCAACAGGTGGGAGGCAACCACCTACGAACATGGTGGAGCAATGCATTGCTCACGCAGAGAGAGAGAGAGAGAGAGCGAGAGAGAGAGAGAGAGAGAGAGAGACCACTACTTGGTGTTGTGGGCCCCTGCAACAGAAACTGGCACTGTCGAAGTAGATCCATAAATTTTTTTGCGGCTGGTGAGACACAGGTTGGATCTGGATGATAACCAGATATGGATTTTATTATTTTAAAGACAAAGTCGGGGGGTAAAATGTAAAGTGTAGGAAGATGTTGGAACGTGGAAGACTGAAGCTGCACGAAAAGAAATGGACTGAAGAGCCACTGTCCTTCCTTTGTCATTAGAGCCATAAAAATATTGTTCCTCCATTTTTAAGTTTGTAAATGTCACATCTTGTATGTGGTTTCAGTGTCTTATGAATATTTATAACTTTAAGGTGAAGACAATTGAAAAGTGTTCCCTGTATGAAACGAAAGGCACAAACCTGATTGCCACTGAGCTCAATCAACCCTTTAGTCAGTCAACAGATACAAAAATAAATAAAATCAAACCCCTTAATGTTGATAAGTGCCTTTTGAAAGAGCCCATGACCGCACCGCTGGCAGAGCTGCAGTTGAGAAGTTGACCTGACCCAGACATCTAACCACAGCAATTTTTGATATCATTGAATAATCACACTTTGGGCCATTTTTCCTCCTTCCAACATTTCTGCCAAGGTCATGCTCACTTCCTGCCTAAAAACCACTTTCTCCACTCAATATTATAAAAAAAAACAACCACTGTAATTTCCTTCATCTTGTTGCCTTAGTGGTCATATTATAAAGGCTGATTGGTCCGTTTCATTATTTAGCATTTTCCTGTAAATGTATTTGAACTGTTATAGAGGGAAAACAACATGTTTTAAGCCGGCTCTGACATGCCTAGAGAATTTATTGCAAATCATTTAGGAACATTTCAAACCAAAACAACAAATTGGTTCCAAACGAATCAGATATAAACCGAGCAGGAAAGCGTGTACATACTCTAAATCTCAGTCAAATAAGCAGCTGCCACAAACCTAAATATATCATAAAATATGCATAACAATAATTATGTAAATACAATTTCTTTATTGTTTTACATTTATTTATCAGTGTTTTGAAAGTCTATTGAAAAACTGCTCATAAGTTGTTGTTTTTATTTTTTCTTTAATCAAACTGTGGGTCAATCCAGACATTTTGTGAGCCAGTGACACAAATGAGCTCAGGACTTGAAAACATGGCACCTTTCCAGAGCCTGGCGCGCCACCATTAAACTCAGAGCGTCCCAGAATTCACACTTTAGAGGGTAGATCTCATTTATGACAAAGTTCCGTGTACCTCGTTGCTGGTTTAATGTACCTCGGCGTTCTTTTGCACACACCACTAAGCCCCCAATGGCCGACCCGGGCTGCGTTTTGTTCCTGAAGGTCGCACAAAGTGAATGCAAATAGTTGCTCAGCCACGACGTAACTGCCGACAACATTCTTTAAAGTCCGCCCACCGCCAACATTTGTCTCGGCGGTGACCACGCAGGTGTGCTAATGTGTTGGTCGTTACACGGTAAAACAGCAAGTGATGTCTTGTATCTGCCTTTTTCATGAGCCACTAAACTACAGTTTCCGTAACCCATCCTGATTTACAGCTTTGCAATAAAAACAGTGGAGGAAGGCCTGGCTATTCTCCGTCTGAGCTGCAGGAAGAAGCAATACATTTGAATAGTTGTGATTATGGGAAATAGTGCATCTTGGAATTTAAATAAACCAGCAAGTAGTAATAAAAACATAATCTATAGTCTGTACTGCTTTAGAAATTCCAGGGTTGCAGGTTTCCGGGGCGACACAAGCCGACTGGGGTGGAATACAGATTCACGACGCTCACATGTCAGAAAGAGAAAGAGAACACACACACTCACACAGAGGTGAAATGTACTGTGATTGAGTAGTTTGTTTTGTATTTGTATATATATATATTTTTAGTATCTTATTGCTTTAGAATTTCAACTATATCCATTTATATTTTACCAAGTTATTATTAAATTAAGAATACCACTCTCAGGAAATATGTTCATGGCAATCATCATGGAAGAACAAGCATTGTAAATAATTCTCTGTTCTATCTGATATAGCCAGAGGCTTTTATTTTGACACACCCAAATAGGAACACTGTGGCAGAAAAATATTAAACACACAAGGGTTTATAATAACATTGCAATGTTATAATGAGCTACAGTACACCAAACCAACTAACTAGACTAACTAAACCACAAAAAACACAACAAATCCCATCACTAAAAATACTACACCACTAATATAACCCTCAATAATGGCATTTAAAGTCCCATCAACCCAAACTCCCATGGTGCATTGCAACACAACAGTTGGCACCTTGCAATTGGCTCAGCTGTCCCTACACTATTATGTGACAGGTAGACGCAGTTTAATATCATAAATGCCATAGTTTAGTCTTAAAAACATGGTGACGGCACCTGACAGTAGAGACTGGTCTGCTTTGGGCCTTTCAGGGGAAGTCACATCACTTGTGACAGTGAACTATTCTGAGTTCCAGAGTTACAATTTCACTGCCATTGCAATTTAATTGTAAAGTCGTTCCTTTCATTAAGAACAACTACTTCTAGATTTATATCCCACGGTGGTTGTTGCGCCTCAGGAGAGACAATTTTCCCGCTGTCAAAAAAAGTAACTATGGAACTTTTACTGAGTACATGATATAGGAGTTACTTTTTACTTTTACTTGAGTTAATTCTTTGACTGGAACTTTCACTTATACTTGAGAAAATTTTTTATCACAGTAATTGTACTGGGAGGAAATCATTAGATAAACTCCAGGTCCTGGCACAACTTGAGGTGAGAGGAAGATGCAAACTGCATCACTACAACAGAATGCAATCGAGTTCTCGTCCAACATGTTGTTTTCATTCTACCTTTCTGAAGCAAACACCCTTTGGCGAATCGGTTAGTCGGTTGGTTGCCAAACATGCAAAGATTACTGCCGGATGTAATGACCCTTATCTGCTCAATACAAACTGGATTACAAAAGCCAGTACATATCGCACTGTGGCTTATCGTAGGGACATTGTGCAGATTGCTGCAATTGATTTAAATAGCACGTAGCTTGAGGAGGCCCATCCACACTCAAGGCAGATGGTGATAGCAGAGAGGTGGAAGTAATTAAAATGGATAATCCTCAATGAGATGGAGTATTGACGCTTTGTGACTGCCTGTGCTCGGCCCCGACGACAGCAACACACCCGCGCCACCCAGGCCCAAGAAGAAAACCCTTGCTGCAAAAAAATATTTGTAATTTAAATGTTTTTTTTTTGTCATGTTTGCTTTTGTCATGTGGATGAGTTCATTTTTGACTTGGCACAGCGACAAAGCCTGAGGGCACAATTGCTTGACATACTGTGGTTACGATATTTGACCGGGGTGGTTTGGGTGAGACAAGTCAGTTAGATGCATATGAGCCCTGGGTGGAATCGCTGGGGGGGGGGCAAACCCTGGGGAACTCATGCAGTCACGTTCAAGCTCACATGACCAGTGAAATAGGAGCCAAATAAGTATATTGAGAAAACCTTCATATTACATGCATTTATTACAAAATCTATATTGAACCAACATAAGAACATACGGAATCCTCAACATTTATTTATTTTTTTCCCAGTTTTAAGTCAAAATGCATAGTTTTTGCATGCCAGGCCACAAGTTGGCACCCTTTGATTTTGTACTGAAACCACACACATTGTGTGTGCGGAAAACAATGTGAGAACAATATGCTACAAACATGAACAATGGGAGAAGAAGGACATTTGTAGGGACAGACGACCAAGTCGGATTCCCATTAGAGTGACTGTCTACTATAAAACCACCAAGTCCCAGGAGAATATGGACTGGGAGTCATGACACGGTGGTGGAAGATGTTCTCACCCATTTCCACAGAGATCGAGCATTTTCAAAAGGTTCAGCAGCTCCGGGCACCATTGCCACAGAAACGGACACCCAAAACACAAAAAGTTTTCCGTTTTGACTTGAAAATGTCCTCTAAACCTGGCCTGAGTGTGATTGTGTGCTCAGGCTCTGAGATGGGCTGGCGACCCGTCAAGAGCGCCCGCTGCCCCTCACCAAACGCTTAATCAGCTTTAAAAAGTCAGAATGGAGAAAGGAAGTCTCTGAAAAAGCCCCATGCTGCTCTGGCTTATCGCAGCCATCTACCATTCACAGAGTTCAGGTTGCTTCCCTTCAGGCAGCAAGTGCATTGTTCCAAAATTGTGACTAACAGGCTTAAGATGTCTGTTATTCATGCTGCTGCTGCTGCTGCTGGCCTTTTAACCAAATCATGAGTTAATTCTTTTTGTAGTTTTTGCTGCAGACTGTCAGACAAGTTGCTCTTTGGGGAAGGATATTATTGAGCCAATATAAGCTAACATGGCACAAAGTTTAGTGTTTTAGTTGTTGCTTTGCCTTCTGTCTGGAATCTGCATGTTTGTCTTGAGCCTCTGTGCTTCACTTCCAAGCTTGTTATTGCCTGTAAGAACCTTAAAATCCCATTTGGTCCATGTGGTTGACCTGTGTACGCTCCGCTTAACCCAGTAGGCTCCTGCTCCCCTCAGTCTGAAGAAGTGCTGCAGGTAGATGAATAAATCTATTGTGTTCAGATGGAACAGTGGTGTAGTGGTTTCCAGCCTGGAGGTTCTAAACCCCGGCTCAGAGCCGTTCTGTGAGGAGTTTCATTGCATGGGTTTGTAAGTTAACTCTGGTTTCTTCCCACAATGCAAAACTAATGTAATCATGCTTTATTTATCTTGAAAATCCATTTTTCTTCATTCACCCATTGGTGGGCAGCTACATTAAGACACAGCGGGGAGCTGGTGAAGGTCAAGGGTCTTTTTCAGGGACCCACAGTGGTGACCTGTCTGCTGTGGAGATCAAACTTTCAGTCACAGGTCTGCCTCTTTAACTGGCAGCCGAAACATGTCAGCAAGGTATAAAACAATTATGCATTCAACCACCATTGCCTTAAACCAACGAATGTAGCTGCTACATGCAAGGCGCTCTATCCAACCAATGGGGACAATTTGGAGATCAGATAGTTGCTCAAAGGCAAATGAGAGGAAGTGGACGAAGAATCAAACCAGCCAAGTTTGATGCGAGATGCCCACTCTACCAACTGATCCACAGCCACCTCGTTCTCTACAGATATGACCCACCCTGGTACTGGCAGTGGTGGGCTGCCCGACCCAGAGAACATCACATCCAGCATTCACTTCCTCAACCTGGAGGCCAGGACGTGTTTGTGTTGCTGTGTCAGACAACCAGTCTGACGTGATTGACAGACGTGTGGTCAATGACCCTGAATTGGTTGAAGCAGGTCTGGATGGATGTGGGCATTTTCTTGCTTTAATTGAATGACCTTCATAACAACTTGAACATTTACAGTTTGATCTCCTGCTCTACAGCCACTGTTATTGATAGTAAACGTCCGTCCAGAAGTTCTTGCCTTTCCCTCATTGCTTCAATGGCCGATGCAATTATGCTCATATGTTTGAGTCATATTCATAAAATCGACTTTACAAGCAGTGCAAGCTCGACATGATCAATTCACTTTCTTGCTTAACGCAGCAGATATCGGCTGGCGATGAATTCTATGAGCTGAACAGTTTTGCAAAACATGCCCACTGATGAAACGGAGCTCAATACAAGATGTCTGCACGTTGAATGCCACAAACAATCAATAGCCGAGTGGAGAGAGTGGATTTGTTTGATGCTTTGCAGTGCACCTTCCTGACAAGAATTAGCAGAGGATATACAGTATATTTCATGCTATAGTTTGCCCCCTGGCAAGGTTCAACACAATGTACTGGAGCAATGCTCGCAAATAAATCAATAGTCCTGAAACTGTGTAATTGCTACCAGAATAGGGGCCTAAAATCTATCACTCAAAATGTTTAGTTAATTCGATTCATTCAAATGTAATGGCTGTGTAGGTGAGTCATAGTGAGAGTATGTGTGACAATTAGGGCAGCACCGCGACGAATGACCTTTGAACCGTGAGCAGATCCAGCCTGGAGGACAGAGAGGAGTCTGGTCAGTGTCGGAGGAAAATAAGGATGGAGGGCTCATTATTGGCGTTTCACTGTCAGTCTCAGTGGCTTCAATGACACAGAGGACTCAGTAATTCCCTTTCAGTTTTCTCCCTCGCCGAGTCCAAGGCGGACAAAAATAGAGGGGGAGGATTAGGGAGAGTTCAGCGGGCAAAAAACAGCAATGAGCAAGCCCGAGAAGAGATGAGGGCGCTCCGCAGACAAAAATAACGACAAAAGACTATGCGACACTTCGCTCGAGGACGACGCGCTAAAGAAGACGGGCCGTGGGAGCAGAAAAATAAATAAATAAATAACTAAAAGAATTCAGACGGTGGCAGTGTGGGAAGAAAGAGCTTGTCAGTGTTCCGGGAGTGTTAATGAGGATCTCAGGGTGGATTGAGCCCTGTGGTGAGAACTAACCAAAAAAAAAAAAAAAAAATCCCAGATTAAATCTGCACTGTCAATGGCATGGGGTGCATTAGTCCAAAGATGGCCTTATTTAAACCGCTGACAGGATCAATTGGTCCTCCTAATGCAGCACAATCAGTTTGGCCTACTCCGGCAAGAAAGGGTCAAGCACTCAGCTGCTGCGTGCAGAACGCAGCTTAATTTGACTCAATAATGCAGCTCTGACTTCACAGGAAAGCCTCACATATGCTATCAGGCAAACGACATCAACAGATAAAAGCCAATTTGTCTCAGAGTGACTGATTTCTTCCCCCTCCTTTTTTTTTTTTTGTTCACCACAAATAAGTGAAATGAGTTTGTTGTTATGGAGATGGGTACCAAGCAACAGCAAACATGCAGGTTGAGGAGTAAAATGGGCACCGACACTTTGTTCTTGAGCATTTCACATAAGATGCCAGATACGAGTCTGAATTCAGCTAAATAAGGTCTAATCAGTGAGAACTCTGTGAAACTCCGCCGGAAAATTACACATTTACCTTTCATCAAGTATGTTATGTGTGAAAGGAGTTTATCAAAGCTCTGCAATTTATTTCTTTTTAGCATCCTGCAGCATAAACTTTTAAATTGTTGCTATTTTTACAAGACGGCCCACTCCAACAGTGAACGTGCCAATTATGGGCAGTGATATCGGTAATGCGTTACTCTCATTTGACCGCATTTTGTCAGTAACTAGCAAACTAACGCGTTACATTTTCTAAACAACTAATCAGATTAAAGTTTCTTCTCCAAGTCATTGAGCGTTACAACTGTAGCGTCCCGCAGGAAGAGTTCATATCAAAAAGCAAGAAATAGTAAGTTCAACATCAGATAAAAATGAAAATACTGCACTTTACAACTTGTATTTTGGTAAATATTGATGTAATATGTAATAATACAATGCCGATTAAATAAAATACACGACCACAATGTTTTGAGGTTGTCAGTTACCGGGGCGTTCAAAGTTAAAGTCTCAAACTGGCACCTGTTGAGGGGGTAGTCGTTAACGAGCATCTTTTATTTTGAGAACATAACAAACCCAGAGTTTGATGACTACTTGCGTGAGGTAAACCATGAACCATCTGTGTGATTTCAGATTCAACTCGGTAAGTTTCACTCTCGGTTCATCTGAGGTGACAGCTCTGCTTTAATTCAGTCATTTTGTTTCGTCCAGTCTGCTGATGAAACGGCTTTTAATCACTATGCAGGAGAGAAAATAAATCAAACCTTCTCCGACAGTAGAAACAATTAAACATGTACAAAGGAGATATACAAAGATGAGTCATCTGTCTTAAATATTGTTTTGCAGTGGCAGAGCGATTATTTTGGCAATTTGATTGTACTTTGAGTAATTAAGAAAAATAAATTTTACATCAACGTACAATGATGTCTAAATAAGGTTAAATATGACACGTCAGGCAGTTTGTGCTGCTGTTTAAAGGTCCCATGTCATTGGCTTTTATTTTTGTTTTTTTAACAATTTCACATAGTATAACATTTATTCATGGAAGTATTTCCCCAAATTCAGCCTAGGTTGTGAATTTCAATTTAAAAGTCCCTCTGGTGAGCTCTACTGGGGACAGGCTGTTTCTGTGGCTGTACCTTTAAATGCTAATGAGCTGCATCTGTCCACATCTATTCCTGTGGCTGTTTTCCCCGTCATGTTTATGAGGAGAAGAAAAGGCTCCCGTTTGTAATTTTAGAGGGAAGAGCTCCTCTGCCTGTGGGAGGGTCAAAGTCATTATCCACTACCAGAGGGAGGAGATATTTCCCCACATGATGTCACAAAGGGACAAATTATCTGGTTAGCTTGTATAGGCACACATTCACTAAAAAGTGTCGCAAGCAATTGAGGGAGACAACAGACTTGTTTCGCTTACAAAGGCTATGGGACACATTAATGTGAGAAAATCATTAGAAAGTGAATTTTGCATAATATGAGTCCTTTAATGTATGAAATGTGCTCTGTAAATAATGATTGGTTTGCTGGCTGGCTGGCCGGGGAAAGATGTGCATATCCTATAATGATATCCACTTTAATGTAAATTTCATATTTACTTCTGATGCATGATCAACAGACGGCCTCTCATTTTCTTCCTCTCAGCCGGTATTTTGGCTGTTTTTGGTTGTTTTTGTTTTGTTTTGTTGAAACAGTGATGCCATTGATGCACAAAAAAACCCATTTACTCGTAATTACAGGTGTCCTGTCTTTCATGTGCACAGGCTACAATAACACACAGAAGTACTGTATGTGAATAAATATGCTATTAAAAAAAACCATATTGTTGAATCAACTCCTCCAGAAAAAAAGCAAATGTCAGTCACCTGTTGTTTGACCAGCATGTTTAAAGAGTGACCTTCACTTCCTGCACCTACACACTCGTATCACTGAGAAATAAAAATCTAGTACATTTCAGATTCTGCCTTTCTCCAGCCTTTTCTTGTCCTGAGTGTACTTCACGTCAGCTGTATTTGGGTGACTTTATATATATATTTATTTTATTTTTTGACGGGTAGAGACAATCCTGCCGAGCGGAGCGGCGAGACACCGTCACCATTGGAGCAGGTTTTTTTTCAGGGGACAGCGTGACGAGGTGAAAGGCTGTGTTTACTCTGATGAGGAGCTGGACATGCCGGTTCACTTGAGCCACACTACCTGTTGCCTGGAGGTTTTTTCATTTAACCGTCAGCCGTGCCCGTTTCTACTTGTTGTGTTACTGCAAATCGAACCACTGTGTTCACGTCCTGTTGTGTCACGAAAGGACAGCAGCCTTTTTTTTATTTTTTATTAAATCAACACATTTAGGATCTTGCCTTTGTTGGAAAATTAAATGTTGTACTTCTCTATAATTATTGTAAACATGATTAATGATTCAGTATAATTTATTATGCATTCAGAGTGTTTGTGGCAAAGGAAATATTGCTGAATGATTTAATGATTTTCTTTTTGCAAATGTCAAATATGAACTTTTACTCAGGGTTGTTGACATTAATATAATTGTTGGTCGTGTAGTGGTTGCATTTACTGCCTCACATCAACAAGGCTCCAGTTTGATTCCAGGCGCTACAATAACAAAGTAGGAAGTTGGCACAAGATACTTGGTAAGACATATGATGAGAATCAATGGAAATGTACTAAAAGAAGGTATTAGAGAGTGAACGCAGGAATCTACAATAGCAAACTGAGGCCTCGCGTACCTGACAAGGTTTTTACACGGCATCGTTTTTGCAATTTCATTTCAGAAAAACAGATACTGTCGATGTATTTGTTCGACAGAATCACTGTAATATTACAGATGCCGGACCAGCTCTCCGTTTTAAAGGGTCCCATCTTAATTTGAAAGGTGTTACTGTAGCAGATTTAAGTGGAGGACGGTTTGAGATCTCGATTATACAACATATGGCAACATTTCAAAAGCAAATGCATCTTTTTTTTTTTTTTAGCATTTTCGTTTCAGAAATGTTTTGCATTTACATGGCAACGTTCTCAAAACTGTTGACACAGAAAAGGCAGAAATACTGAAAACACTTATATTTAATTAGCATGCCAGAGGTCCGTTTCACGAAGCAGGTTTAAGGATTACCCCAGGTTAATGAACACCGAGTTGAGGGAAATGCGGGATTTTCACGACGGGAGGTAACTCAAACCGGAGGAAGCGGGGTAACTCCAGCCGGTTTCACGAAGCGGTGTAACGTCAACTCTCGGTCAGTTACCGGGGCAACAGACGCTCTAGAACTAACCTGGTCGGGAGCAGGTTTTTGTCAGTGAACACAGAGTTTTGCTCTGGCTCCGCCCCCTTTCAGATGGACACGGGATTTAATTTCCTCATTCAGCGGGGGAGTTTTGGTGAAACAGTTCTGCAGTGCCTTATTCCCGAGGCAAATTAGACGTCAACTTTATTCCCTCAATATGGAATGTGCTTTTGATAATGATCCGATTGATGAAGGCGCAGCATTACTTCGCCGAGAAATTCACATTCGCAGACAGATCATCATCAGACCATAGATGTACTGGCATTTGCAGACGCCTTCCTTTTTGAGCGGTACCGTTTTACTGCAGAAATCATTATGTACATCCACAGTTTAATCGGTCCATACATTGGCAACATCACCAGCCGGAGCCTTGCCCTGACGTCATAGCAGATATTGTGTGTTGCGCTGCGTTTCCTCGCAAATAGCAGTTTTCTATACAATATTGTAGACGCAGAGCACCTGAGTAAGGCCACTGTATGCAGCCAATCAGAAAGGTGTGCCTGGCCCTAAAAAGGTTTTTAGCAACTTTTGTTGTTTTCCCTGGAGAGAAACCTTCAAGAGTCATCAAGGAGGAGTTCCACAGGATTGCAGGTGAATGATGAGATCCATTAAATCAATATTAAATAACATTCTGTTAATGATATTGTGCTGCAATCTTTGAGTGGGATTAGTAATTTTCCTGTCTTTCAGGATTCCTAAATGTGACAGGCTGCATCAATGGAACGCACATCCCCATCAAAGCTCCTTCACAAAATGAAGCAGATTTTGACAGGGGTTACCATGCCAACCCCGGCTGCTGACCCCTTACCCAGACCCTGAACCAGGCCCCCCAACAGAACTTCAACCGGGCTCACTGCAGGACAAGAGCCCGGGTGGAGAGGACCATAGGCCTGCTGAAAGCCCGTTTCCAGTGCCTACGTCACCTCAGCGTGACCCTGAGAGGGCCTGTGATGTTATAGTGGCATGTGTTGTCCTTCATAACACCCTGCCCTACATAGAGAGGACCCTGCCCTACATAGAGAGGACCCTGCCCTACATAGAGAGGACCCCGATGATGATGATGAGCCCATTGACTTGTCAGCTATGCAGGACGGCAGAGCTGTCAGAGACACCATATGCCATCATCACTTCGGGGTCTGATCACCACCACCACCAAATAAAGACAGGATGCACAATTCATTTGGTCTTTTTTATTTCCTACAAATACAAGAGCTAGTTTAGTTAATGTAGTTAGTAGTTAGCATAATTCACCTGGGACTGTACACCCACCCTTAACTTGTGCTCCAGTTTTTTCTATCTTCTGGAGCAGGTGGAGTCTATAGATCTGTTTTACAGATAACTGGGAGGCCATAAGGAGGACATTCAATTATTACAGTTGGACATGAATTCCACAGAATGAACCTCTGGTGTTTACTGAACATCTGTCTCACTGTGTCAGTCCTTGCAGTGGATGTTGAGGGACCCTCCTGCTGCTGCCCAGCCATGCCCTGTTAAAAATAATGTGTCAATACTTCAGTGTAGACAAAATATCACTCTTTATTCCACCACAATGTTTCAGAAATGTAAACAGGATGAGAACTATCATACCTCTACAGGCCTTTGTGGATCCTCCTCTGTAAAGGCAGCAGACAGGGTTTCCTCGTACTCTTCATCCTAGATGAATATGTTTCATTATATTTAAACTACCATTTTGCAAGATCTTTGGAGTGTTGCCTACTTACAAGGTCTGTTGTGGCATGAGGGGGTCCAGCAGGCAGACAGCACCATCACAATCTGTTGGGTGACAACAAAAAGAGATGATGGGGAAATAAAGATGAACAGAAATAGGCTTAAAGAGATATATAGGCCTCGGCATATTATATATTATGAAGGAAGTGGTATCTTGAGGGGTGAGGTCTGAAGAGGAGCTCCTCCAGGGATTCCCTCAGCCATTGGCCTCCCAACATTCTGGCTTAGGGCTCCTCTGCCTCTGTTAAAGGTGGAGGTGCTGGGCCACCACCCGTTTTACAGGCATCTGCCTTCTTTCTGTTGGCTGAGTAAAGTCTGCGTTCGTTTAGCCTTAGTTATTTGACAGCACATGATATGGTTGAGAAGACATTTATGTGTTTGAAAACAGCATTATGTTGGGAATAAAACACCTCACAATCAAATGGCCACTTGATATTTACTGTACAATGTCACACATGATCGAAATTACGTGAAGAAATTTATTGATTAACAATTAAATTAGCAGCGGTCTTACCCGATTGGACAATGTTTTTGTATTTCATTTTCAGCTGCTGCCAAGAGGCTTCTCCCCCGCGGAATTGCACCTAAAAGAAATAAATTAATAAGCTACCATCAAGCAGTATTCCCTTGCAATAATGTTGCGATGACAAAGACGTTTGAACTTACGCATTCACTTGAGCAGCAATCTTCTTCCACGCCGCCTCCCTCTCTTTAGCAGCCGCTGCAACGTTGCATTTTTTTTTTTTTTATTTAAATATGTTCATATTCGCCATATGATCGAATCAATACTTCCTGCTCCACTGGCGTAAAAAACTCCGCCCTCCGCGTCTCAGTTGTCATGGTGACTCGTTGAATCGGGGCTCCATTGATGCAGTTTTTTAGAGTCGTGGTGCACGCGCTTGACTCCAGGTGAAACTACTCTGAGTTCATCAAACTGGTCATAATTCGGTGTTGTGAAACCGAAAACTCCGCGTTTTCTGTTTCAGTGTAACTCAACTCAGAGATCGGTGTTAAGCTCAGGGCTTGTTAAACCTGCTTCGTGAAACGGACCTCAGGCCATGAGTTGGCGCT
This sequence comes from Blennius ocellaris, assembly GCF_963422515.1. NCBI lineage: Eukaryota > Metazoa > Chordata > Actinopteri > Blenniiformes > Blenniidae > Blennius > Blennius ocellaris. Next base: position 6,625,176 of record NC_137657.1, read on the forward strand.
GTTGCTTGTTTGTCACGAAACTCTGGAGGAAACATTGTTCTGATTGGCCAACGACTGAGCATGCGCAGAAACACTATTTGTTATTTGGTGCATATGACCAACAGCAGCGACAAACTTTTGTTGCGTTTTGTGTGTCCGTTGCTCGGAGCCATTGGAACTGCAACTCTTTGAAAGCGATTTGACTCCGTCTCTGTATAAATCGGGCAAAATCAATTTTTTCGAAGAAATGAACAGCGACAACTCATGGCCTGGCATGCTAACCTTGTTTTTCCAGTGTTTTTACCGTTGTTTGAAAACACGAAACTTTACTGAGCTGTTCCACATTTGTTTTCATTGTATATCTCAAGAAAATCACTGGAGATCACAAAAACATAGACATTTCTGCTTATGTTCATTCCACTTGACTCTCGGTTATTAATTTCATTATAAAAGAGCCCTGCTGACATGAGCTGAAAAGACAGAAATACACCAGTGTCATAATTTAAAATTATTTCAAGTTCAAGAAAAACATCACGTGAAAAACAAAGCTGGATACATTTCTGCTGAATCCTGAGCAACAGAGAATGGACTTTATGTTCAGACTCAGCTCAGCCACACCACAAACAAAGCCGCTTCCTGTCAGCGTCGCAGTAAAAGCCTCCGGTCGGTTTGGCAGAGAGGAAGTTTGCATCTGAAGCGGCAGGAGCAGAAACAAGAGAGAGAAACAAGACTATAATTCAGATCTACAAACCATCGAAGCACCGAGAGTTGAAAACAGCGACACCTTAAAAAAAAAAAAAAAGCTCCCTCCTTGTTATAATCGCTGGTTGGCCCTGAGACGAGAACACGGCCTCTGCAGTTCCCCCCCCCCGCTGTGGCGCTGCAGAGGGGGCTCGTGACTTGGCCGTTCATGCATAATTAAAATGGATTGAACTGTGTGCAAACGAATGAAAAATAGTATTAATGTCAAAGCTGCAGTGGCGTGAAAGCTGCGTTAAACATTGTAATTTCCCAGTTTTATGCCTTAACTGGTCAGAAAATGTCTTCTGAGCAACAAGTAATTCAATTGTATAGAAAAACACAAACTCACACGATATAATTATAGTATTGTATGTATTTATTTAATATGACCATTACACGTTCATATTTTTTTTGTTGGGGAAAAAGTAAAAGAAACATTGTATTTATTCCATAGACATTTATTTACTGCCTCAGAAGTTCACAACTGTTGTGTTGGAGTCGTTTTTTTTATTTCTTTTTGTGATGCATTTCATTACTACTGACAGCTACGTCTGTCCTATATTTTTTAAGTATGTCCCAGCGTGACTGGTGGCGAAGCAGGTGTTGTATTTTAATGACAACAGTCAAATGAAACAGCGTCATTTTTGCGTTTTGTTAGAGAACTTACAGATGGCGACGTTTTAAGAAAATGTGCATTTTATCCTGTTTACACAAAGATGGTGTGGTGCGTTGCAAAAACGTTGGACTCTGGATGACGATGCCCTTGTGAGCTGAATTAATGCACGAATGAAAAGCTAAATGTGAGAAATGTTTGCATTTCACTTGAAAATATTCATGCGGCGATATTCAATCTGCGTCATATATTAATATTTATTATTACTTATTTCATTTGCCATTTAAATGCTATTATTCTGTGTTCTTTTCTAGGTTGCAAGAATTCCCCTCTCGGATGAATAAAGTATTCTGATTCTAAAGTGGCTATGTAACCTCTTCCTACTCAGTAATTCTTGGCTCTGGGTCTTGAGAGATCTTGGAAGTCATGGCTCACAGCAGCAGCAGATATTTCCTGTGAATCCACAGTCAGACTGTTTTTACAGATCAAAGTGGCTCCACACTTTGGCCTCGTCTTGTTTTATTGATCGGACTCCAGATTCGCCGAACTCCTGACACAAATGAGCATTTCTGGAGTTATTGATAAAGAACTTGAATCAGTTCTTGCACCGGTGGTGTGGAATGGAAACAGACGTGGGACATTATAATAGCTTCTGCGCTAAACCCTTTGTGTTTCCCATTTGTTGCTTACATGTAAATCTGATTTTTATCACCATTTAAAGCAGAAAACAAGTCAAATCTGAGCAGTTCCTTTTCTTTGTATTCGCGCTGCAGCCTTGACTCTCAAAGATCCAACTCAATCTTTTTTTTTTTTGCGAGTGTTTGAGCACTTTTTAATCCGAATCATACACACAAACAAGTGCTTTTAGTGTTTGTAATCAATGGCGAATTTACTCAACATTAATTAATGAATGGCTCCACTTGTGGCATTCGGATCTAGAAGGCAAACGAACCCATTCTGTAATCAATCGAAGTGTTTAATGATGACAGAATAAATGTCACTGAAATGCCAGGAGATTTAATTGTTGCTGCTAATGTGGATGAATCAAGAAATATTCCCCACATTAGCAAAACCTTTTCATCTATATTAAAAGATGTTTTGCTTCAGTACAACTTTTATGTAATTTCCCTTCTGCCTTTTCAGGCATTCAGATGATTCCTTTAGAAAGAGGAGCTGCAGAAATTACAACATTTGGCCGTGTGCCTAATGTCTTCAAAACATGACAGATGCCTTGCTTAAAAGTGGTTCCGCCATTATGAGCAAATTATCAGCAGACTCCGAGTCCTCCGCCGCCGCTGAAAGCTTTGAAGTATGACATATAATTTTCAGAGTGTGATTTTTGATGGCGTGTGACAAATGAAAAGACGCTTTGTCTCCGGCGTCATCGGCGTAATCAAAGAGGAACCGCGAGGAGAACCACTCCAATAGCACTTGAGCTTCACCCTCCATTAGGTCTTTATAAATAGTATGTAAACAGTGATAAGTGGTGATGTCGCGTCTGTCGGTGGAAGTGGTTGATGTTGACGGCAGGTGAGTGTCGTGCTTCGGACACCAAGGACACTTCATATCGCGCCACATTCAACCCAGTCATTTCTAGATGCTTTTTATTGTTTATATGATGTTTGTCTTATCGACGTCATGTTTTTACATTTTTAAAATATTTTTCTCAGTTTGAATGTGTTTTAGCTCTGCATTAGATATTTTATCATTTTTTTCCCCAACCTTTATTTTGTGTATTTGAAATGAATTATTTGGACGAATGAGATATGAAATAGGCTAACATGAAAAAGATCCCGTGGTTAGACTGAGAATGGTGCGTGTGCTCGGTGCTGCTGTTTTATTGGTGTCAAGGCTCCGTCTACACAAATGTTTTCCAGTGAAAATGCAAAACCTTTGTGACATTTGCCACTGAAAACTAAACCTTTTGAAAATGCTCTGACCCCGTCTCCATGGTAACAAGGGAAAACGCAACTGTGTGCCCACAATAGATGTCACTTTTTTTTGTTGTTAGTTGCCCTAATAGCAATCTAACTCGGTCGTCCGCCCATCAAAATGTCTGCGTCCTCGCCACTAATGTTTACAGCGCAGTGTTCTCTACATGCATGTGTCTGTAAGTCTCACTGCAGAAACCAACCACAGCACCCACTAGTGGCCCAACGGCAAAACGACATCATTTTCAGTGTTTCTTCTATTTCAGTGTGCCTAGACATCGTTTTTCAAAACATGGAACTTTTGTGAAATGAAAACTTGAAAATGATGCGTTTTGACTTGAGATGTGAAAATCCCTTACTTATTTTGTGGAGAGTGAAGAGATTTTTTTAAAGTGTTTTCATGTACATTACACCAAAAAATAAATAAACAAGCTGATGCTTATCTGTCTAAAAGTGAACCTTTAAAGGACTCATGTTGGACTTTCAAGTCTTTAAAGTCGGACTAACGTGACGGATTCTCTGTCACGGCTGGGCGCCGGCGTGTGGAGTGTCCTGAACCCAAAAGCAGAAAGTTGTTTGCAAACAGGGATGTTTTATTGAGGGAACAGGGAAAGGGGAGCTGGAACGGTGACGGGACCCGGGGAACTCCGGGGAGCCTCTTGGAACCGGACGGGACCCGGACGGGGAACTTCTGGGGACGGAACCGGGACGGGACCCGGACGGGGAACTTCTTGGAACCGGGACGGGACGGGACCCGGATGGGGAACTTCTTGGAACCGGGACGGGACGGGACCCGGACGGGGAACTCTTGGAACCGGGACGGGACCCGGACGGGGAACTTCTTGGGGCCGGCGTCGAAACAGGAACGGGAACCACCCCGGGGAGGACACCCACCCCCCGGGAGACAACACCGACTCACCTCCACACGGAGTGAAGACTAGGCAATCCTCTGGCACCGGACCCTCCTCCCTGCAGGGCTTAAGACTGCTTGACAATCAATTAGCTGATTGCCTGCAGGAGTGCCAGAGAGGATCCGGTGCTGGAGCGAGGTGTGTGACTCCTGACATTCGCTCTCTGGATCAAATCCTCACCTCGGCGTCGAACGGCCAGAAGAAGAACAGAAAGTGAACAAAATGTCCACATTTTGCAGTTTTCAGTTGTGCTTCCTCAGGGTTGCTAAGTAAAATCGCAAATCGTTACTTATCCCTCATAACTTGATCACACTGTGAATGTCCAGCCGTGCAGCGGAGTGCAGACAGAGCTTGGAGTTGCCTCGTTGTGCTGGATTTGATAAAAAAAATATCAAAAATTTAAGAGCCTGCGCTGAGCGAGGATGAAGGATAGTTCTGTCAATGGCGGAGGACGACTCATTCAGTTTGAAGTCATTCACTGGTTGCGCTTCTCTCACACCAAACTGAATTGGATTTATTTTGTCCTCTCCCGGTTCTGTCTGTGACATTTCTAACTCAACTACCTGAGGTCATCCATCGTCATCTTGCCCCAACCTGGCAACCCAAAGGGATGACGGAGTTCATTTATATAGTGATATACACAAGCATTTAAACTACTGGAGATTTAAATTCGTTTTCTCTAAATTATGTTGAATTAGAATAGAATTCCTCGGTTGCTGGGACCTTCGTTATCTGGAGTCAACGTTCCCAGATTTCTCTGTCAATGTGGACATTTTACTTTTCATATAAACCGACTTTGACAAGTCACACCTCGAGTGTTTTGTCTTGATTTCTGGTGATTCCCAGTCTTGTTTACTCGCATCGCTCCAGTGTTCTTTGCTCCTCGTCTGGAATTGTTCTGGGATTGTAATGTTTTGTATTGGTTTATCTTATCATGACATGAAGTTTTCTTTCTTTTTTAACAAAACTTTTGAGAGCGCAGTCTTTGTCTAGCCTTTTTTTTCGCTGCTCTGTTTGTGATTTTTTAAATTTATATTTTATTGTGTCCACCAACTCTAAGGCCTTGTTTACATGACAACATTTCAAGTGAAAAACTCATAATTTCAGAAAAGTTCTGTTTCCATGGCAATTTTCTGAAAATGGTTTTATCTATTGTTTGCGTTTTCTTCATATCCTGGTACTGATTTCTTGCTACGTGGGTCTTCGTCATAACAGTTAGTCTATTGTTGATGTCTTTGTTTTCATACAATACGAAAATAAAATCAATAAAACATTTACAAAAGAACGAAGGTAAACGACTGATCAACCATAAACAACCACAAGCGAGATTAATAGCAACGCAAACAAGCATTAAAAATGCCAAAAAGCCATTTAACCAATGAGAGGCAGTCAAAGCTCCAGCAGATGATACAATGTACTTTTATTGCAAAATTCTTCCTGCAACTATTGCAGGTTATGGCGGTGAGTCACTCTTTCAATCAGTTTATTCATTTTGTGTAACTTAATCGTAACTGGGTTTTTTTTCTGCCTCCAAGTTTGAAACAGGGTAATTAACCTGACGCTTTGAATCCTACCTTTCCATTGTTGTCAGCGAGCTCCTGCAGAGGTCACACAGAAATGATTCCAGGAGAATAATTGAATAATCCCTCACTGCACGACTGTTTTCGTGTCTGCCAGTAAAAATAAATGAGCCTGATAGGAGGGGGGGAAAAAAGCTCTTTTGTTTGCAAGTGGAAAATCAAAATTGTATGAACGCAAGACAAAATCGTGGACAAAATGCACGTTTGACCTTCATTCAGTCGTTCCGAACCAGCCAATTAGGACGATTATCAAATAATCGCTGTCTGATATTTAGAGAATGAAGGGTGAACTTTCATGAAATCAACCATTAAAGTCTAATTTAATTTGCATTTCCTGGAGTATTATGAACACATACACACAAACAAGCATATCTCACACACCTTCATGGAAATACAAACCAATCAGACACCGAGCAAAAAACAAACAAACACAAACACACACACTCCCTCAGCCAGGCCGACCACCCCCGACAGTTGAGCACATTAAAAAACAATTAGGCGGCTCTGATTTGTCAGTTTGGTTTTTTTTTACCGCCTCGCCAGCGACCCACCGAGCCCAGCTGCTTCTCCACGGCCTCGGGCGGAGTGGGAGGGTGGATTTGGGGGTGGTGGGGGTGAATGCTCCTTCAAACAGAGAAATGAAGAAGACACAGACACAGAGGGGGAACTTCACTGCGGCTCGAGTGCGGACAGAATGAATCGCGTGGTGTCTTGAGTGCGTAATGGCAGGAGAGTAAAGCGTTCATCTGTGGCGAGTCCTGTCAGGCGGATACTGCTGCTGCTGTAAACTCTCTAATTATGCTGCCAGGCTGGCTGATGGACAGGCAGTGAGAAAAAAAATAAAAATAAAATAAAGCCTCTGCAGGAGCTAAACAAGATGCACACTGGGAGGATGAACTCCAGGCAGGCTGCCGTCAGGAGGTGAAAAGGACTAAATTGTGAGAAAATACGAGAAACAAAGAAAGCTTGAAGCACCTGGTTAGAATAACAACCTTAACGTTTAATGTAATGTTGACAAAATGATGTGAAGACCAGAATAAACCTGACTTGCTGATAATTACTTTTGCTTATCAACAAATTTGTATTTGTATCCTATAGATACGCCGAAAGATGTATTTTCATGTAAATAAAAAAAAAAAAGAAGAAAATGTCTGAGCGCGAGTTCAGCTCAGGGGGAGTCAAACACATTTCAGCATTTTAGTTTAGGGGCCACAAAACAAACAATTTCATCTTGAGTTGGTAAAATATTATTCCATAATAACCCTTCAAATTTGAAATTTTCTGTTGTGGCGCAGCGTATATGTGGGGAAAAAGGAGTGAATATTTTCACCAAAATAAACTATTTCAGCCTTAAGTTTGACACCCCTGGTTTAGAGTGAATTAAAAATCCAGAAGAAGGATGGAGGAGTATATCTCACCATCAAATGTCACCAAACCTACAAGGTGACTCAGCTTTCATGTGCAGGGAGAGCAACTCTTAACAGAGCAGATCAATTCAAATGGACACAAAGGAAACAAGCTTCAGTCTTTTCTGCTGGTTCAAGTTTGTTGGAGAAATTTCCTGTCAAAGGGCAGAATGCAACTTATAATTGATATTAAACCTTTGCACAGGTTTTCGCAGTTTTCCTAGGAGCACTAATTTAATCAACCTCCGCTCAATATATGTCTCAATGTCGAGTTTAAAACTTTTTTATTTTCATCTGCATGTAATTTGAATCATTTTTGGTGTTTTGATGTAGCTGATGGAAATTTGAATAAAACCAAGCATAATGTGTTCCCAGTCTTCTTTTGATCCCATTACCGAATTAAACGAAGATAATAACACAACTGCTGCTTCAGGAGTTGGAGGCAAACAGCCTCCAGACGAACGCGGTTACAAAACCAGGATGTCCTACTTTGGAAAACTTTGCAGCTGCAGTTTGAGCAGCGGGGATTTAAATGTGAAGCAGGTCGACGCAACGCGGCTATTCACGTCAATTTAGTTCGACTTAAAGAACTGATGCGCAAGACTTCTAATTTCAATCAAATTCTAATACCTTAGTGATGCGCTTGGAGAAATTATTTCTGTGATGAGTCGGGTTCTGCAGGTTTCTTCCTGTTAAATTGGAGTTTTTCCTTTCCACCATTGCTTTTGTACAATTTCTACCTGTAAAAGTGCATAAAAACTGTAAACAAATAAAACTGAATTGAATTGAAATGTGTCAGCAGTGGGATTCAAACCTGTGAGCCTCTGACCCAGATCTTGGTTCTACATCTATTCGACCACCACAGTTTCAATATTCATAATCAATGGTGTCTTTTAACACTTTAAAAAAATATATTTTACAACAAAAAAGACATAAAGCTTGATTATATCCCAACTTGTATTGCAGTTCTAGTTCCATAGACTTTACAAAAGAATGAATACTTAATTGTTTTGTGGGTAGACTGCACAACTGTTACATTAACTTAGAAAAAAAAACCTATTTCATAATAGTTGTAGCAAAGCCCCCAAAGCACTTCAAGCCAAGTTTTCAAAGCAGGGCGAATGTCTTTGAGAGTTAAACAAAGAAATGTTATTTTATTTTCAGTTTTACATTCAGCAACAGTCATCACAACAGAGGGCGTTCAGCAGATTTCTGCTGGGGAGGTGAAAGCTCTCGGGTTGCAGACCGCCTCAACCTTGCCGGCCTCGGCGCCATCAGCAGGTGAGTTGGAGGGGGGGGGTGGGGGGGGATAATCCCCCGCCAATCAATTATCCTTGACAGCCAAAGTCATCAGGCTGCGCTGACTGCGCTCATTTCAACAATCGAGGAATCAAAGGGGCAAAATGAAGGGAAGTGTTTGAGTGAAGCGCGGCGCATTCAACAAACTGGTTCTGCTGCCGCCGCATTTGCGTCTCACGGGCGACCTCCGCTTCCAGCTGATGGGTACAGGTGATTTAAAAGTGGGATGCTGCTTTTCGATTGTGCTGCTTTGTTCCAATTTTGTTTTAGATTGAACAATTTGGTGATGGCGGTGGGGGGCGGGGGGGGGGGGGGGGGGGGGGGGGGTTTCCAGCATCCACTTTCAAGAAACAAAGTCCAACGCTTTAAAAGTCGTATCACTTCAGAGGTCACAGAGTCTCACTGGATCCACTGGGATCACGAACAGAGATTTTAGTTACTTCCCATTTTGGATTCAGGCCCTTGTGAAATCACCACACGCTGATCCTCCTGCAAACACACGCGAAGAGCTCTTCCCGTCTGGACGGGTGGCGGCTGCCGGTGGAGCTCTCCCTCCGCCACACTGGCAGCGTTTCATAATTACGCCCCAATGCCGAGCTCAAGAGACACAGAAGATACGTATTAGAGTCTGGCTGATGGCATTCATTTCAATTGCGGCCAATTTATTCTCCAAAATAATACAAGCACTAATCTAATAACGACGAGGGGAAATTGCTTCTCGCCAGCGACGTGTCGCACGGCCTCACACTCAGAATGTGTACGCGTGCTTAGTTATCAATGTGCATACGAGCGTGTGCGTCGCACTCGTTTCCACTGAGAGAATGTGTGTGCACATTTTTCCTGTTACTTTAGTTGCAGTTTGGCAAGAAAGACGACAATGTGTGTGTGTGTGTGTGTCTGTGTGTGTGTATGTGCGCACGCACGTGTATGCGTGTGTGAGTGACAGGCTGAAGCTAATTCTTCTTACGATTATCATTATGAGAGCGGGTGAGCAGAGCTGAGAGCGGATTACTGTCTTAGTCAGCCTCTACATCACTTACTTTAATAAAACTTCCGTCCTGTGATTACATTTCATATGCAGACACAGTTTTCTGTGTGAATAGACGACGAGCAGTAAGACAAGGCGAACGCCAGGGTCAGTCCACGTACGGCGCTTTTGACGTGCGCCGACGTATGGATCCGAACAGCAAAGTCACGGAGCACCGGGATCATCTCAGGGCCTGTCCACACGAGAACGCCGTTTCCCACAGTGTCAACAAATAACCAGAACAATGACGCACTGCGTGCTCCAGGTGGCGCTGCAGAAGCTACTGGTACCAGCATATTTAATAATGAAACGTAATAGTTTCTCGAGTACAAGGAGAAGAAGTATTCTACTTCTATATTTCTATGTTCTACGTATCTTACTCTGCGGTTTTGGTGTGTTTGGTGAGTAACAGTGCCCCTAAAGGCCTGGCGTATGTACTACATCCCCTTACCCATCGTGGTGAGCTGTGTTCATGGAATTTGTTTTGAGAACGTCGAGGAGAATACAAGGGTTTTTTGGGCTCAAGTGGACAAGACCCAAAAGGTCTATTGTGCATGAAAAGAGAGAAACAACAAAAGATGCATGTGGTTTGCAGCAGCATCACTTCAAAAAAAAAAAAAACATAATTTACAAGTTAAAATACAAAACTTTTGTTGCTTCTTGGGATCCTGTTTAAATGAATGTGGTTCCTGAAGTCACTGCAAACGCATGTGGCACTATTGTCCATTAAACAGGGACAAAAAATGAGACTTTCTAGAAACACTCAAGCTCAGTCCCTGTGTACATAGATGGACAATAACAATAATTTTTGCCTCCAGGGTAGCATAACTCCCAGTTTATATTCTCCTCGGTTACAGAGCAGTAGTTCTCAACCGTTTTTGGACCATGAATCGGTTTTTAGCGACACAATTTTTCTGCAGGCCGGCAGGACGGTGTATGTAAGTAGGGCTTAACAATGTATGGGGGGGAAAAAACTGGGTTGGATTAAGCACGGAAAAGACGTTCCAACTTCTGCTTTTTCTAAACGGGTATCATTTCAAGATTGTTGCCGGATAAACATGATTTTACGAAAGGCAAAGATGATGTGACATGTTTGACATGTTTGACATGTTTCTGTAAATACTGAGATAGTCTATAATAAATGTGATTTGATATGTGCAATCACAAACCCGATAGACATCTGCGAGGTCTGCAATTTATAAGTATGTAGAGACGCCTGAACGTCCACTGCCAGTGAAGCTGCTTGCAGCACAAGATAAACCTAAACATGTCAACTTCATCCAGCGAGGAATCGCTATGACCAGTATTAGGGAAGCCAGAAAGGCAGCGATGGCAAATCTTTAAGAAACAGAGACTTCGGCTTTATTTGCTCCATGTGTGGAAGTGCAAAGAACATTAAAAATGAGGCCAAAGGAGTGATAAACGTAGTCTCCTGACTTGCAGACCTACAGACCTTGGTTGAAGTACTGAGGGTGCTGAAACCTCAGCATGACCTTCATACAGAACTGCCTGCGAAGAAGAGAAACGGTGACTTCCAAGCCCTTAAACCTTCACCTGCATTCAAAACACTAGGAGAAAGACCAGGTGATGACCGCCTCATCCTTTGAGAAAGAGGTATAAATACTACCGGAGAAGCCAGAGAGGCAGCAAGGTCAAACCTACGAACTTGAAGATCTCTGCTTTACCTTCAGGTGAGGAAGTGTGATGAACCTTCAAAAAGAGGTCAAGAAGCAACAAATAGAGCCACAAGCTTACGGACTTCCAAACACCTCGGTTCACCACTGGTGGAGCTAATTTACTCACGAGAGAGAGCGAGAGAGAGAGAGAGAGAGAGAGAGAGAGATTAAACAATACATATTTGAATACGAACACACACACACACACACACACCTGAAAAGGGGTAGAAAGAATGAATGTATTGAAGAACAAAAACGTTTAATAATCAAAATTATGCTCCAGACTTTGGCTTTGTCTTGAATTTGTGTGAATACTTACCAACATATTTCAAGTTAGTTTTTGGTTAAATCATCGAAAACACAACGTTTTAAAATGTTTGGGTATTTTCGCTTTAAATTAATTGAAAGTAACTTACTCCTGGCCATGAGATTTTGTAATACCACTCCTTGTCCTTGTGAAATGTTTTACTAAAAACTCTTACAAATGGAATCAGGAGTCGTTCGAGCAAGTGAAATATGACATAAAGACTTGTGATGGAAAAAACCGGCACAAATTAGGGTTAATTAAACAAACGCTAACGAAAGTAAATATTACAGTGAAAAGTGACCACATTCACTGAGCATCCTGAGAGTTTTGACGTCCAGACCTAGAAATGTCAGGTTAAACTGTCAGGAAAAGGAAAACAAAAAGCCAGAAAAAAACCCGAGCCTGTTGGCCTACAGAACCAGAACCCCGCATGTCACCCACATCCAGAATCGCTGTGAGGAATTTCTCTGAAGGTGTGAAGGAGTTCAGAGGAAGAGTGAAGACAAAACGCACTGATTTCCAAACCTGGAAACTTCTGCTGTGCCGGCGTCCAAAATCACCCTGATGAAGCCCGAGTGACAACAGCTCCATCTTGTGAAAAAGTCCTATGAATAGTAAACTTCTAATAATCTTTGTACACTGTTATTCACATTTACCCATCAACACACACACTCACTCTCTCACACACACAAAGAGATGCCATGGCAGTGGCGTCAAACACATCACTTGTTCAGCCGTCACATTCAGCCCAATTTTATCCCGAGTGGGTCAGACCGGTAAAATAGTGCCGTAATATCTTTTACATTTAAAGTTTTTCTTTGTTGTGACTCGGAGAATATCTGATGAAAATGTCTAGTATTTTTGAAAAATGTAACAATTAGTACGGAAAATGGCTACAATCTCAACATTAAGCCAATTTGAATGAAACCTCCTGATGCAAAATACAGTGGAATGTCAAAAAAACAAACTTTTCCAATAGCTGTTGCATTATATGTGTTTTTACAAACTCACATTGATAGCGTAGCTTTGAGGCTCATGCTAGTTAGACGGCTTTCATGGCAACATCAGTGATATGTCGTCTCAGTGTTTTGTTGTTTAAAAAAAAAAATCTATAGATTTTTTGAAATATTTACAATTTGCTTGTTAGTTTCTGGCTCAAAGCTCTTTTGTTTTACATTCCTTTTCTGTCCCATGTTGAAAAGGATAACTATGTAACCACAACTACTCTTTTTTTTTTACTGTAGCTTGGATTTGAATCCAGGTGTTGTCGTGGTGAGGCTGCGGTGCCAGACACTAATCCACCCTGTCACTTTTTTCTCAGACACCTCTGTTTTGCACCTTTCAGATTGGCGATGACAGACTGGAAAGCCCGGAGTCTCACCGAGATCCCTTCTTCGTGCTAACTGCTACTACACCGTGTGGCCATGACCTTGTCTTGTTGAGCGATGGAGAATTCAACAGAAAGAAGCTTTCCGTAAGACGACATTTTTTTTTAAATGTCTTAATGCAGGGCTTTGTTTCCGCGCTGGCCAAATTGCTTGTTGAGCGACATCCATTTTTGCATATGATGAGTTTTGCATAGAGCGTATAAGAAATCCTTAATGAGCCAAACAACGCATGTGGAGCTGTAACTTTCCCCTTCAGTGGACAAATAAACAGGGTTGTAAGGTTAAACTGTAGGCCGACGCAGGATGTGACAGATTCGGCTTTTTGAAAGACGTTGGGGGGAAAAAGTTTCTTTCAAAACTAAATACTTTGGTAGTATGCCAGGACCTCGGAGACTTTACACTGAAAAACTGTACCAGATTACTTTTCAACACAATCACATGCTGCCAGGAGTTTCTTTCAGAATGGTCTTCTGTGTCATTGCTCATTTCTTTCCCCTGATGACGCGCAATTCTAAAAAAAAATAGTACAATCACATCAAGCTGACCTGCCAGTGTAGGTCTCTTTGACATGCCTCTTCTGTGGTTTGCCCTCACATGCGATTCCGTGTGTCATGGTGTGTGTGTGTGTGTGTGTGTGTGTGCATGTGCGTGTGTGATGTTCCCTTGACACAGCTCGTGGGATGAGGCGGAGGACTACAGCAGAGCTGACAGTGCATGACTAAACGCCCTCTGTGAACCTGGCTGAATGGAGCCGACTGCTCCAATGAGGCAGGGCAGACAAGACAAAGCACATGTGGGTGAGGGACGGCGAGCGATGGAGGGGGGCCGGGCTGGACATGTCAATCTTACCCCCCCCTCCCTCCCGCCGGGGGACAAGGGGACTTTGTGTTGAGGCTAAAAGATGGGAAACTCTGCATTGACCGGGCCATACAGGGACACTGAAAAACCGGAACTATTGTTCCCTGATTTGGTTTTGAGGGTGTTTTGTTTCTTCGGAGAGATGGGAAGCTTGGTGACAATGAGCTTGATGGATGTCTGCGCCGCTGCCCTCTAACATCTGTGGATGATTACTCTTTGTGCCATGGCAGTTTGGGGTTTTCTGGAGGAAATTGTTGGAAAGGAGAGGCTTGATTCTCCATCTGATAGGCCCATTGTTCACATAAGAAATCCTTGCAGTCTTTCTCACAAGCCGAGGTCTTTTTTTTTTTTTTTTAACATGATAATTTCCTGGGAAATATTTCATCTCGGCTCCAAAAAAATCAGCACAGCAAAAAAAAAAAAAAAAAAAATTGAAACAAGGGTGAGATTTCTTTTCCTCCTCCGCCTCATGCAAAGTCAAGTGGTGGTACTTGAAGCCAGAGTTTGGGCAAGCCCATATTGAACTAATCAATCACCTAATTCGGTTTCTCGTTGAAATTGGCTAATTATCCCGGAGCCCAGAGGAAAAATCAATCTTGCTGATGACTCTGATTGCACCAGCCACACTCCAGCTGATTATAAAGGGGGCTTGATTGTTTAAAAGAAGGTGCCTGCCGCCTGCTGCCGTTGGGGAAAAAAACAAAAACAACATTGGGCCTTTATTCATGGTCCAAAATATTACGTGGCATTTTAATCTGAACTGTAAGTAAGGAGAATAGAACCTCTGAGCTCTGCCCGTCATAAAGCGGTTGCTTGGCTGTATGGAGGGATACGGCAGTGATGGATTTGTAATTCACAACATGAGAAACATAAAAAAAATACACCACACCCATCTCCATGTTTCACTCCAATTGATGAGCTGGTGTCAAATAAACTGATCTAGCGGGGCAGCGACATAACAAACAGTGTCATCAAATCTTCAGTTGCAAAACGCTGAATTGAACAGTGTCGTCGCTCCCCGGGGCCACAGAGAGAAAACTCAGATTAACTTTATGTATTCTTCTAGTTTCCATTTTACTGTTGGGCTGTGTCGACAATCAACGCTAACGTGTTTGCAGCGTCGGGGTTCAGATGTAATTGTGTTTCCTCGGCCGACACCAAATGAGGCAATTTGATGTTTTCCTGAGTCTTGTCATTTGGATCATGCGTCAAATTGACGCGGCCGCAATCTCCATTCCATTAGATGAGAATCAGTGGCCCTCACATTATTGCGCCCACTCAGTCAGCAACGGGCATCATTTTTTGCCTTTAAACTTTGCACTGTTTTTTTTTTTTCCCCTCCTGCTTGTACTTCAGTTTATTCATCATTTTGAAGCAAACAACCAATTATGCAAATGTGACTGAAAAGCCACCCATTCAGCAGATTTTAAATGGTCTGTTCCTCGTCTCCGTTCAGTGTCTGTTGTGCTCTTTTGTGTATTTTTTTTGATAAATCAAGTAAAGCTACAGGCTATGCATCACTCTGTGTCGTCTGTCAGCAGGAAATAAATGGTCACCCCGAGTTTCACTGCGAGCTTTTGTATTGCGTTCCCTGCGAGAACGTGTGGCCGTCACGGGAGACAGACCGGGGCCATCCGAAATGAACAAATCTGACGCCGAGTTGTCCGCGGAAAACATATATAACGTGATACTTGAAACATGACTGCGGCTGTGTGCATTGAGACAGAGTAGGCTTTAAATTTTCCCGGGACGTGCCACCGAGTCTGGGTCGGTAAGTAACGTAGCGGGATGGAAATCAATATGGAACACTGGGGTCTGTTGCAAATGAGGAAAAAGGGATTCATGCAGCAGTCCACTAAAAATAGATAATAATAAAAAAATAAATAAAAAAAAAGGACGAAGCCAAACAGAGTAGATAAGAGCCAGAATCTCCTGAGTGGAGCCTCTCGTCTTATAGCCTCTTCTAGGTTTTAAATCTCTGAGCATGCAGAGAGCGCCAATCCTCGCCGCCTGCGGCGAGCCACTCCCATCCCTCCCATCCCTCCCTCCACCTTGTCTTCTCCTCCATCCGTGTCCTTGGAAGGTCATGCAGTCGTCACATCCAAGTCTTCCCCTCCCCCTCCCCCCCCCCCCCCCCCCCCCCCCCCCCCCCCCCCTCCTCCCTCTCACCATACTGCTAATTCAAGTGTCAACACTCGCCTTGGAGCGCTCATCAAACACATAGATGGATCTCGCCCATATGGTGACGATCCAACACACAAAGACGGACAGCACACACTCGTGTACACATGAACACACACACACAGATGGATCATCTGACACAGCTTTGAACATAAAGTGACCGGAGCATATGCCTGTCAGCATATACTGACAATTAAGAGCCAGACTGTGATGAGAGATTTTTTTTTTTTCCTTCTACTGCCAGCTCTGAAATATACAAATTCTATAACAAAGCATTCTTTTCCTAAATTATACGTAAATGATACAACCCTTACAACAATTACCAACTGAATTTAAGCACATTCATCAATCATATGAAAAAACTAACTCTTATAGGGGTAATTTAAACTTCTTGAATTTTCCTGCACCGTGGTCTGGGTAACTTTCAGTCTGAAGCCAAGGAGCGATTGGCTTCACTCAGTTGCAAAATACTTCTCATCGGGGTGGTTTTCAACGTCTGAAGAGAAAAAGCCTGTGCTGACTGTCTCACTCTACAGATGTGCACCACTGACAGGAGACCCCCCACTGTGCCCCGCCCCCTCCCCCCCCCCACAGTGCATCCTCAACTCTCATTTCCATTGGACTCTTTCAATAGGAATCACCAAAACCAACCTCTTTTCAAAGCCAGCTCCACCAACAAGCTGCATGATGAAAAACAGGTGAATTCCACACAAGTTGGCTAATTTGCCAGGTGTAAAGTGAGAAGCCAAATCCACGCTTTGCTTCGACGGTTTTTACAAAATCAGACTAATCTGTTTTGATCAGCGGTGTAGTGGTTCCACTCTGGTCTCACCGGGAGAAGGTTCCCTCTTCAAATCGGGGCTTGATGTCTTCCCTGTGTGGATTTTAATGAACGTTCTCCCCCGACATGGACGGGCTTTCTAAAGATTCCATTTGAGGTTGATTCTGAACTAAATGAATGAAGACGTGATTGTGTGCGTGTGTGTGCGTGTGTGTGTGTGTGTGTGTGTGTGTGTGTGTGTGTTTCTCGGTTTGTCTTGTGATGGACCAACAACCAGTTCAGAGTGTGCAACACTTTCACCCATTGCTCAATGTCAGCATCCCGCAACACTTCACATCCCGTTTACATGACATTGCAAATAAAAAAACATTTTTATTTGCATTTAATTTTTGCATTTAACAAAAACCTTGCACATGACCAGTGTTTCAGAAAAGTTGCTTTTTCCTGAGAAGTTTACAGGAGGCATTTTTCATCCATTTCCAAGGAGACGGAGTAAAAGCATTTTTGAAAAGTTCCACCTTGGGAGCCGTTTTCACAAAGTTGTGCAGGTGGTTCAGAGTACGGTTGTTGCGTAAACAAATATGCAAGATGCAATGAAAGTTTTCCGTTTTCACTTTGAAAAGTTGGATCTAGGGAGTCCATGAGGAATTCTTCTGAACCAACGAGACACAGAATCAACTTTCTTCTCCAACGCAACAATAAATAGGCATCCATTCATATCAAATTAATATCAAAAGCACCGTTTCTGCTCTGATATGTCAGATATTTGTTCAGTAAAACGATACAAAAGCATTCAGAGGTTTATATCGCGCTGCATGGAAGAGAGGGATGGAAGAAATCCTTGACATTTGCTTCTGCCAGGTTCCTGCAATGAAAAGCCAAAAAGCTTGTGAATGTTTTCTGTTGGTGTAGAACTATGTGTTTTCGTCATCAAGTCAATGCTTTTTGAAGTTTCCAGAAGTAGAACAGCTGATGATCGGTGAGAAACACAGTTGCTGGAGTTTGATGCAAACGTCACGCAGTTCGAATTGTTGCCTCTTTTACAAAACTGCTGTTTGAAAAAGTGGATAAGTGAGAAAGTTTGAGCTGGAATAAGGTTGCAGAGAGTTTGAAAACCAACATAATGAGTCTGCGAAGGCAGATGAGCCCGTGTTTGATGTGATGATGCAACATCTTCATCAGCCTCTGTAGCCTCATTTAGCCACATTTCACAACTCAGCTTAAAGTCTGCTGAAAGCAAATCCAGAGATTTGTTTCTGGATACATTACACAGGTTTGAAAATGGCTTTCTGAATCTGTTATAAAGACCCCAGTGTCCATGTTTTATTCAATTCTGTTTTTGGATGACTGCTTTAGGCGGATCTTAAAGGGCCAAAGTGGAATATTTTTACTTTAAGAGAAATCGATCTGAGGATATGATGAGTAAAATGAGACGACGCAATAATCAAGATGTTGTGATGTGGAGCGTTTCTATCACTTAGAAGTGTTGTCCTACTTGGTAGGTCTTTAAAATACAAGCTTGCAAAACAAGATGGTGTATTGAGTCATTCAAGAAAGCAGTTTGAGCAAAAGTTAACACAATGTTGGTTGTGACTCTTGGCTACGACACAGTATGATGGGCAGATGTACATTATTAACCCTCTGGACCCGATCTGGAACGACCAAATGGAATAAGAAGAAAAGGATCTGGTGACGGACAGACTGGAGAGACTCAACGCTGCCACCTAATGTACGAGAAAGACGAGCTTTAAATTTTACATTTTGCCTTTTTAAATGCGGGAGTTGATTAACAAGTCGATGTTGGACCCCGTCCATACCACAATATATCAAGTGAAAACATAATTTTTGTTGGGCCAGTAGGTGGTGCTGTTGTTTGTTTTTGTCATGAAACCACACACACACACATTAACAATGGAGAGTTCACAGACATTCGGTGTCATCCCAGGTAGACGCTTCCCAGTTAGATGCCTTATTATAAGTTCATTATTGGTAATGTTTCAGTGACCTAGGATGAATAGTAATGTATTTTTACACATAAAGACACATAACTCCTTTCACTTTCTGTTCTAAATCACGTCCAGGGGGGAAAAAAAGCCAGGTCCCATATTGTATCTTGTAAAACGTCAATAACCTAGAATGAAGAGTAATGTATTTTTATACATAAAGACACATAGGAGAACGCAGCTCTCTAGCCACTTCCAATGGCAACCTACATAAACACATGCTGATCAACAACAACAAAAGTTCTCTTTCACATGAAATGCCATTAAAAGGCACATTTTAGGGTTAAGAAATTCAAGCTTTCATTGAAAGTAGTATATAGTTTGTTTTGGCTTCCAACACGTTAACCTGCACCTGAATGCATCACTTAAAGTCTTCATCTATGAAGTGGAGTTTTAACTTGCTACAACTTGTTTATTTATTTATCTGAAAACCGTATTTCTGAAGACCGCATCTGAGCCGGTGCCCCTCTTGACTTTATACTCTGGGCAGCTGCCAATGTTTGTTTTTCTGTCAAATATACTTAATGTCTTATGTTTTTGGTTCAAATCCACTTAAAAATCCTTCCAAATTTGTCAAATATACTTTGAAATCCAATCCTTCAAATCAATTATGCTGAAAAAAAACAGTTGTGGACAACTTGTCCGGGGTTGCAGATTTGTGGACGAATTGTCCGTGGACGAGTTGTCCGTCCACCGAATTGATGCTCCCG
This sequence comes from Blennius ocellaris, assembly GCF_963422515.1. Taxonomy (NCBI): domain Eukaryota; kingdom Metazoa; phylum Chordata; class Actinopteri; order Blenniiformes; family Blenniidae; genus Blennius; species Blennius ocellaris. The sequence goes on from NC_137657.1 coordinate 6,644,567, forward strand.
GTGCCAAAAACACAAATAGTAAAGAATGAAATGGAACAAAATAAATGTAAAATTTGTTTAGAGAGATGGATATCTCCTCAATAACTAAAGAGAAGCTTTTCTACAAGCAAAATTCCTAAATCCGAAAAGTAAAACAGACAGACCACTTAATAAGCCGACTTTACCTAATCACACTTTTTGTTTCCTTAGATTAATGGCCAATCTGTCATACTTCAGGAGAGCCAAGTCACCTCTGTCTCCGGCAAATGGAGCGTGCATACAGAGTGCTGAGCAAAATGAAACACACAAATCTGTTCCTCACACACACAGCTCCTTGATATACGAGCAGGAAACAAATATGATCATTACTGCGGTAATATCCCAGTGCATAACGCTGTGGTAGCCCGAATGTGTTCAAATGAAGTTAGTGCTCAAAGTGCACAAGATCTCTGTTGAAACTACTGCAAGCAAACACACACACACACACACACACACACACACACCACCATTTCCGCGTTGTAGTTAATACTACTTCAAGGTCTCAGGGACGGAGTTTCATGCATACATAAAATATGAGCGCTAATGACCAGTTTCACCATTACTGCAACGTGCAATTACCATCATAATGATTCGCCATTCATTTGCTATTTTTTTCCCTTTTTTCGCAGCAATGTGAAGAATTGGGTTTAATTAATAAATTGCCGGTGAGGAATTAATTGGGGGATGCGGCTGACGCAGCTGCGCGACTGTCCCCTGCCTAGCAAGGAGGGCACAATTAGGTGGTGATTGCCGGGGCAGTGTGACAGGCCTTGAAGACCAAAGCAAACCGGAGAGAAGGAGGGGGGGGCGGAATTTGGCTGCCGTCATTGTGTCATCTCCCACCGATGCCGTCTGCTGGGCGAAGACAAGGAGAGGAATACTAATACTTGTAAAACACACTGTGAAACACAGGAACATGCATTTACATGTTGTTGTTGTTGTTTTTTTTGCCTAGTTTGTATTAGAGGAAAGGAATTCATGAATAGCCTCTGCATTTTTTAGAAATGCATTAACACCAGAGAGCGAAAGCTTCTGCAATCACCAGAAGCCCTTTGAGCATTTCCTATTTTGTTCTCTCACAGTTCAGACTGAGCCGCAAATGACCCCCCCTCCAAAAAAAAAATTTAAACTTTAAATCCAGATTTTTATTTTTTTAGACAGGAGGAAGAATGAAAACATATTTCTAGGGGACACTGAAAAAGAAATTGCCTGTTGAAGAACAAACAACTGCTGAAATACCAAATTAGCATTGTCAACATCATCAATGTCATCAGAAAGAGAGAGAGAGAGAAAAAGAAACGCAATTTCCTGTGGATTTCTGTCACAGATTCAGACAGGATTAAAATCACTATCCACAATTAGCATAAATTAGCAGAAGTTCCGAGGTGCAGCTGAAGCTGCCACTTCGACTTTCATTCACACATGTCAGGTTTTGCTTCCAAACTCAGACGCAACTGCAACTTTCTTAACCAAGTTGAACTCCAGTCCAACTGTCTTCATGTGTACATGTAATAAGGTTTGCTCCCACAGTCCAAAAACTTGAATGTGAAGATGATTGGTGACGCAATTGTGTCTCGATGTGAATGTAGATAATAGCATTATGATATATAAAGAATAAAATCTCCATCTTTGCTTTAGTATGTACTATTATATCATAAAGACGTTCACATTTACTGAATTATCATTTTACAACACATTACTTTTTTTTTAACATAAGCCTGCAGTTCACCTTTGCAATGTACAGATCAGTGTTTTTATTACTATTCTATTACTATTTACATCTTCAAAGGTTTAAAACATTTGACTGCATGTAGCAAGAACTCAAAAATGTAGTTGGCGAGTTCATATTATGATCATGACTTGTCAAAATCTAGAAACTATCTTTGATGTAGACACATTTCTACATCTGTTTCCTGATCACCTGAATGGATTCATGCACAATACAGACTAAAGTGCGCCCCTGGTGGTCAAACAGATATATATTCATGTTAGAATTTCTCAACGTTAGAAAGTTTCATCTTAATGGATGGATGGATCCAGGTTCTTTCACTCACAATAACAGAAAAACAGGACAAAAACACAACACACCTACAACCTTTCCTCGACAAACAAACTCTAAATTCAATCAGTTTTTTCTCAAAAGGGACTTTTTAATTTCAGTTTCTATTTTTCAGCGAGTCCTCATGATGTGTGTGTCTGTGTTATCAGGTTTAGGTAACCAAGACAGGTGAAACAAATCTCACTTGCAGAACTAATATGACTGAAATGTACCTCAATAACACTTAATCTAACATTGACTTAAACATAACTATAAAATATATCCTAACCTAAAAAGATTTTTGTCCCCCAAATGAAAACAAGTCCACATGATGGAGCATATTTAGGTTTCTACAACAGTAATAAACATCGGCCCACACAAAAACACAGTGTCATTATAATACTCAAGGACAACAAGATGTTATTTCCCTACTGAAGTCTAATTTTCCCTTTGGGATGAAAAAAATATAATAAACTCAGTTTCTCAAAATGTGACCAGTGTTCCATACTTATTCTGAAAATATGTTGTAAAATGAAATTGAAGATTGTGTGAGGAGTACTGCGACAGCAGCTCCGTCTCAAGGGAGATGCATTCCGTTGGATTATGGGAACAAGAAAAAAGCAACACGGGTGATGATCTGTAATGCGTTTGCAACATGTCGTAGTAACTCTTGGGGGGGGGGGGGGGGGGGGGGGGGGTCGAAGCATTTTAGCATCTCTGAGTTTACATGCAGCGTGTCCAGGGACACGACACGCATGTACGGCCACCGAGGGTGTGGCCAGGCTTGGCTGAGTTGGTTTGATCAACACGGAGTCGGGTGTTACTGCTTTGTTAAATATGAACTCTTGCCATCTTAACCCCGGCGCTCATTACCAAAGCCCATTGAGACGCAGGAATCGGTGGCTTTCCAAACCCCATGCTGGTTTTCAGCTGATGCATGAATGCAGCACAGACCCAAAAATGAAAACACACATCTAAATAAACAAAAACTCAAGCTGTCTTTGTGCCGCTCTGCTTCACTGGCGTGTGCAATATAGAAATTCCTGCTGCTGTTCTGACTCCTTTATACATTTTATAAGCTCTTGGTTTCACTGGTAAAAATACCACCAAAAAATGGGATTACAGTATTTAGCCAAGCGTGCAGCACTGTTGTCATGTGCACATATTGAGAGCCCCATGCGGTTTGTGTATATATATCCGCAGCTGTTTCCTTATCTCCTTTTCCTTGGTTAAACCAAGTGGTGAAGAGTGTTACAATAAGAATTCTCCAGTTTATTTCTGTACAAGGGCAGATCAATGCTGAGCTTGTGTGTCTTCCTTTGCATGTACTTTTGCATTGTCCCACAATCTAAAGATGTGCTTGTTAGCTTAGGTTCAGGAATGCACTGGTCCCGACACCAGCACCCGACGAGTATTACATGATGTCATGCATCAGCAACGTCGCCTGCAGGTCCGCTGTTTGGAACGTCTGTAATATTAACGACGACGGCAAAAGTAAAACAGACTGTAAGTTACGTCCTGATAAAATATCAAGAGGAGGTGAAAGTTAATTCTTACAACACCAGCAACTGAATCACCAGGGACATTTGGACAGGGTTCGAATTACAATGTGGCTTTCGGGGGAGCCCTATTTTCCGATCAGACCTCTCAAGTTTGTAGAATAGGTATGCGTGAGATTGTTTTTTGCGTGCGCGCGTCGTGACTCACGACGGGAGACGCAGCGGTTGCATAGAAGAGATTTTCGGAAATAGTAGGCCTAGCCTACTGTAGGCCTGATGAGCGAATAAACTCACAACATTGACATAATTCTATTACTATTATTTATTTCAGGAACCTGATGAAGCTTAACCTATAGAAAATATAAATATATATGCGAAAATTGCCAGTGTTTTTAGAGCTCCCCCTAAATTTTTCAAATTAGGCTTTCAGGGGAGCTCAGGTCCCTTTCAGGGGAGCCCAGCTCCCCTTAGCTCCCCCGTAATTCGAACTCTGCATTTGGAGCAGCAGACTTCGCCCGATGTTGATCAGTTGTTCAACCGCTCAGTGGATCAGGAGGACTTTACTCTGAGCCGTAATACATGCCACATGCTGAAGAGTTTCGGGGATCAAACACCACTGATGTTGCCATGCAATCTTGCGAACTTGCCTAAAAGTAATGCTGTCAGGGGAAATTTGTAAGAACATGTATAAACAGTTATAAACATTTTTTCGACACTTCTCTTTGTTTTGCACCAGAAGGCTGCGTTAATATTGGACTTTATGAGATTGTAGTCCTTTTCAGTAGAACTCATTTGTTTTTTGTGAAAATATATACATTTTTATTCTGTATGATCTGTGTCAAAACAAAGTAAAGTAATTATGGCACTATTTTACCAGTCCGGCCGACTCAAGATGAAACATGTGGCCCCTGGGGCAGATGGGAACGGTAACACCGGACCGGGTAAACAACCTCCGTCCTCCAGCATTGGCGAGAGGCGGTTGAGCTCCACTCCAGGGACCTTACATACATGAGATCACCGAGCACATACAGTAAAGGTCCTCGGCGCGTGTTCCACATGACGCCATCAAAAGGAACAGGAACACCAAATCCAATCACAGTTATATTAAAAGCAAACAAAAACAGCCAGATTGTGTCGACCTGCTGGTGAATGGCGGTCGCCGACCTCAGCACGGCCAAACACAGAGGTAATAACCAGGCGCCGTCCCCGGAGGTCCCTGATCCGTCCGAGGAGAGCTGCATTGGAATAACCACCGCTCTCAGTCTCGGCCCTCTCGAAGGGGTCGTGTGTCACCACCGCGCCCCGGCAGCCTTTTTCGTTTATTGCATGCGCAAGCGTACGCACAGCGTAAACAAAGAGAACAAAGAGAAGCAGGAGGAAATATCAACGTGGGATCAACAGTTCAGGAGCAGACGGGGCCAGGCGAGCCGTATTCGACGAGGGGGCGGCGACGTCAGCGGCGGCCGGCGCCTGAGTAAATTGTTTATTTTTGCCACTGGTCCGAAGCAGATAGTAACTTAAAAGGATTATGCACCTATCCAAACTCTCCTCTGTAATCCTTAAAGAGGACAACAAACACCTGAGGCGATCCGCCTCCGCAAAGTCCACAAAGATGACGCTGTACAGAGCTGACAGGATGTTTGCGACTTAAAAAGCCGCTTTCCTCATTTGCATCCCTTGCAAGTTCCCTCACCCAAGGTCGGACATCTCCCCGTGGGGGGAAGCTGGTGGGAGCGGCGCAGATGAAAACGAGTCCACACTCGGCGGCGGTGGAGAAGCTGTCAGACACCGAGACCGAAGTGGAGGAACAACACGTCACGTCTTCAGAGGTTTTCATTAAGTCATTGTTTGCTTTCCTGCCTTAACAGCTCTTTTATGTGCTTGAGCGAATCGACAGAAGCAGAGGATTGATTGGCAAATAATCCTTCTCGGTATGAAGATTCACCGGGAAGTGTTTGGACACAATTGTGCATGTGGTAATTTGTCTGACACTGACCTATAAAACATCTTTAGGAATGAAGAATAATCTCCACTGGCGTGGATACACCATGCAGTCTCCCTTGTAATTCTTCTGATGTTTCCTTTCAAGCAGCTTGTTTTATGGATCATGGCGAGGCCGGCGGCCCAAACAGCTCCGGATACAATCAGGCGAGTGCACTCAGCTTTCTTTTTTTATTTTATTTTTTCCCTTTTTTTGTACCCCGACGATTTGTTGGAGGTTGGAGTCGCGGTCCATGCACTCTACTCGGCATCAAATTAAAGTAAAAGTGAATGGCTCAGGCACTGATTCAATTTTGACAGAAAAAGTTGAGCCACATTCATTAAATTTCACAATCATCTTGACCTCTGGAAGTCCCCGCTGGAACATGACATTCAGAATGGCGTCTCATTAGCGACCTGCCTCCCGGGGGCAGATGACACCGAGCCGGAATGGGACAAAGACCCGTTACGAAACATTCGTTCTGCTCAGGATAGTAAGAAAAACAAAAACAAGGCTTGTCATAATAGACTGTTTTTGGAAAAAAATACGAGATTGTTTTCAATAATATTATTTTTAGCCATTTCCTGTGAAGTGTCCCCAACTGTGTTTTAACATGTATGTAAAAATATTCATTATTTAACATTTCAATGTTTTATGCAACAGATGTTTTCAAAATGTCGCTGCGAAAATGTGAATTTGTTTCTGAAAAGGAGTCACAAAGACAATGTGTTTTCACTTGAAACATTATCGTGTAAATGGAGCCTGAATCAGGCTCTTTGATGAGTCTGTCAAATGTACATAGGATCTCACAAATGCAACCGATTTCTGATGATTCAATGATTTTCAAACAAATCAAACCAAAAGATGAGAACTTTGCCTTTACCGTATTCATACCATGTATATAAGTAACATTTTTGCATTTTCCTATACACAACCAATAGTAATATTACTCATCTTCTGAAATAATAACATAATAATTAAATGAGTATATTTGCATCCAATATTATAAACTTTGAATAATAATGGTTATTTGACTTTACAGTACATCTTTATCTTCGACAACTGAAGCCTTGATGCCAAAATCAAATTTTTTCCCAAAAACCTCCTGGCACATCAAGGGTTGAGCCGATCTTTCCTCAAACACAAGCCAACTATGCACCTTGCGTACTTTAACAAAATGCAGAAATGAAAATAAATAGAACCTGTTTTTTTGGAGACTTTCATAAATGCTTCGCTGAACAGATCGAGGTCGAAATGACAAACAGCTTAAAAGGCTGAAGTCAATTTGACCTCTGCTTGCCTTTTGCATTTAAAAAAAAAAAAATAAATCTGTAACTTCACATTGTGTTCTCAGTTAGCAGTTTAGAGTAAAAGCCCAAAGTAAAATGTGGGAAATGTATGCGAAGCAAAACTTGTTACCTTTGTTTAAAAAAAACAACCCAAAACAATAAAAAAAACTGAACAGTTGGATGACAAACCTCTTGCTACAACAGACAGGTGGGGTTGTATCACAGTGTGCAGATAGTGCTTTAAACTACCCACACCACTCTTCATCCTGCACTCATAAATGTCAGAAAGATAAATGATTCCTCTAGAATGTGGGAGCGGTTCAAACGCAGCTCGAATGCAACAACTCCGGCATGCAAAGCAGGTAGACAAAAGGTGGATTCCAGATCTCCGACCGAACGCCTGGAGAAATGAAGTGAGGCGTTCGTTGTGTCTGCCGCCGCTTCCCCGTTTCCACGGGCCAGTGATGGATGGAAGTCTGCAGATTGTTTTCAGCCTCAACCAATTCATCCGGGAATGTTGTGACATCTATTTCTAATGGCATCTGTGTTCGGCGAGAATCAAAGCTAACGCCGTCTGACAGAAACATATGTCTCCGTCGTGCCTGTACAACTCCGGCTCTCCCGGCGCTGCCGTGGGGATGAGCGCGGAAGCTTCCGCCGAAAGGTGCGGCTCCTCTGATGCACATGCTGCTTAAACAGCTCGTGTTTATAGGCGCCGGCGAAGGGTTAACGTCGACGATGTTGGCGATGTACGCCCTGCAACAGGACGACTGCGAGCCGATCCTACGCTGAGAATATGAAACCCGTCTGATCGCTTTTCACAGCTTCAATCCAACGTGGGGTCGCCGGAGGCTGCAGCCGATCGTACATCACAGACAAGTTGACTCTCCATCAAACAAATAGTGAAACAGACAACCAGGGACATTCACATTAAGCGGTTTCTTTAGTCACCAATTGATTCAATTCAATTTTATTTTATTCATATAGCTCCAAGAACCAGACTCAGAGGTGGAGACTTCCTGCAGAACCAGACTCGGAGGCGGTTGCTTGTCACTGTTCCAGTCGGGGTTAGAAAAAGGGAAAAGCTTTGGACGAAAAGCAGATGCCCCCATCCACCTGCTGCAGGCGTGATGGGGGCAGCAAACCTTGAGCTGATTGAGTCCATGGAGTCAATGACTAAATGTAAAAGAGCATGCTTTTGGCAGCAAAACAGATTATCCAGGAAAAACATGCGGTTTTCAACATAGAGAAATAGGATTGGTATCCTCAGTTAATGCCTCATCCAAAACTGATTTAACGAGAGCTACACTCCGTAGAGCGCAGACCTTCGCCAATGCCAAATTTGGTTGCGTAACAGAGTTTGCGCCACGAGCATGATAGCCGTTAGCTCATATCGATGCTAACAAGGTATGTCGGGTCGCAACATCACTGTGTGAAACACAGAGCGTCTCCATGGCAACAGACGCTGATCTTTGATCTCCATGAGGTGCCTCTCCTATCCACTTTTTATGGGAATCTTTTTTTTTGTTTTACAGTTTTTGGGGATTTATGTGGAAACGGTTAACCGTTAACGTCCCAAAGTCTAATCAATTGGTCCTTGGACGATGACAAATCATCCCTATAGCTTTTGCGAAAAGTTGGTAAAATACATACACACATAAAACCCAATAAATAAATAAATACACAGCTGAAAACAAAACCTAGCAACTTTCGTTGGTGAAGATCAGTAATTTTTAAATATTTGTGTCTTAATAAGCCCATTTATATAGACATAATGACAACTTACTAGTTCATTTTGCATGTGATTGCCAGTTTATGAATATTTATATAGTAATGGGCAGATATAGTTCATCACTTCAATTATGTAACAATGTTTTATTTTTTATTGCTGTTTAATAACTCAAGCAATTTATAACACATTTATATGTGATGTTTCCGTATATGTTTCCTTTTCACTTGTCTTTCAGTTTGTTATCACCTACACACACGAGCGCTCTTTGTACTGTAAACAGAGCTGCATAATAAACACATTTTCCATGTGGAAGACTATCATACAGAGGTGAAAATCCTTTGAAACTCATTTTCTCTTTCTATCCAGGGATTTATGGAAGTGTTAATGAAAATGACTGGATTCTATTTTTCTACACTAAAAGAAAATAACACGCTTTGAAGACTAGGAATTGAGGTCAAAGGTCAGAATATATGCAGAAAACATGAAGTTGAAGGACTGAAAGCTGGAGCTTTGATCGCACATTACTGTAGGTGTGCTTTGGTTTTTACACGAATAAGACGAAGAGTGGCGTGAATTACTAAGACTGCCTGTTTATGACTTCAAAATGACGACAGATTCACGCTGCATTGACACAAGAATGTTTTCAAGTGAAAGCGGAAAACCTCTGTTGTGTTTTGGGGGTCTGTTTCCACGACAAAAACAACTAATAGCACCCAATAGTGGCGTGGCGTACAAACCACATTGTTTTCCGAACGTTGCCGTGTGAATGTAAAACTTTTCTGAAACGAAACTGTAAAAATTATGCATTTTCACTTGAAACCTGTAAAGAGGGCCTTAAAATGAAACAGTGAATTTAGAACAATTATTCATTATTTCTGGTATTTAAGTGTTAAAATAATTTCATGCATTTTCTTTTTCATTTTTTGTAAAAAAATGTTGCCGCTCTCATGTGAGAAATTCACAAAAATGACAAGATTGTGTAAACATATAATGAGGTGTCTTGTGGCTGTTCTAATTAAATGTCAGCATTCATTTTCCTCAACCATTACAAATCTTACAAACACATGAACAACACAATAAGAACAATAATTACAATGACAATAAAATGACATGCTTTGACTTAACAGTTTATCCTTTTAGAAAATATATCTGGCACCACTAACCTTGACATTTTATTCCATTTATCATTCTCTATGTTGAGAAGTCAATGAAACGAGACTCATTTAGGTGAAAGCCAATCAACATGTCTCACTACCTGCATTGACATTCAAAACAGCCGTAAAGCTCCAGGTTCGACTGGAAAAGACGGACTCCGTTCTCGGTTGGAATTAGTCAAATGGGAAAGTAATTTTTCTTCTCCGTGGAGCTCCAGAATGTAAAATGTCAACTCGGTGGATTTAAGGTCACATTTGTTTTGCCACATACCTGAAATCTTTCTGCCATTGCAGGAAGTGACATTTTAAAGGCAGTGGAGGGGTGAGAAAACGCGAGGGGGAACCGGCAGATCGAAGTCTATCTGGTGTGAGGGACTGCAGAGGACGAGTGTCACAACGTGTGTGGATGATCAATGTTTTCCTGTGAGCAGCTCAGAGAACGTGGCTGGATGAGGTTTTCAGACTAATCTGTAATTGCTCAGAATGGGGAGGGAAAAATAAGACCAATGATTTGTCTTTGAACAACCCCTTCAAGTCCCAGGCCTGTACGCTGGACTTATTCAGCAAGTCGAATGCTGAATGCCAAGTTCACTGCAAGCAAATCCCAGGTTTTGCCTGCGTGTGTGTTTTCTTACCGTCATAATGAGATTATGGACAGTTGCCTAGTTGACAATTAGATTAACCTTTTTTTTATTTATTTGAGAGCCTGAGAACTCTGCTGAGCAGAGAAAGTTTCTCAGTGTGAAATCCAAAAAGTGAAGATAAAACCGGACTGTTCCCTCCAGACATTATCGATTTACAAGAAAACGTCAGGATGACGTACTAATACAGCAACATATTTGTTTTTCTTCATGTTGAGAAGATTTGGGTTGATAAATCATGGTGCCCAAAATTGTTTATTCTGTCAATAAACAAACCAATGACCAATCAAGTGATGTATCAACCGACCAACCAACCAAATAACCTGTGGATTAACTGACCAATTGATGAACCAACCAATCAACCGATGCCTCAACCGACCAATCAACGAACCAATCCATCCAAACAACTAACTGTTTGATCAAATGACCAATCAATGAACCAACCAACCAACCAACCAAACAACCAGCCAACAGATCGACCGACCAAATGATAAACCAACCAATGCATCGAACGACCAATCGATGAATCAACTATCCAACCGACTAACTGATTCATTAATCGACCAATCAACGAACCAAACAACCAAACAACCAATGGATCAACAATCAAATGATGCATCAAACAACCAATCGATGAACTAACCAACCAACCAGAATGCCTTAATTCAAAGTTTGAGTCAGTTTTGGCTTCTCACATTAGGACACCTTCAGTTGATAATGAATTCACAATATGAAGGAAGATGAAGGCCACTCAGTGAGACACGAACAGGACGAGGTGATTGGTTCACATACAGTCTCTCAGTTTCAACACATTCAACCTGGTAGTTTGGCCAGAGGATTCAAAAACATTCCATGAGATGTTGAAATGGGGTTTGGGAACTCAATGGTCGTGTATTTGAAGGTAAGGAATTCATAAACTCTTTTTTTTCCCCCATTCTTTGCACAGCTGCTGAAACAATTTTTCATGGTTAACACCAGAAATCTGAAGGGAAGTGTCCAAAAGTGTGCTGCATTGTTCCCACAAGTCTAATTAATCTTGTCTCACCCTTTTTACACGACGCTTTCAGCCGTTCCTTTAAGTGCTGCCAGTCAGAACAGCTCTAAAAGCCTTTCCCCCTAAATGATGGCCGCACAAAGCATTTTTTATGATCTCGTTTGCGTTAATCATGGACTTTTATCTAGACGCGTAATGGCCGTGGATCGGCTTCAAGATATTAATAACGTCAATAACGTTATTTACTTTTGCACGTCTAAAAAACTGACAGCTGATACATCAGATCGGAAGGTACTATTGACGTTATGTAATGGTTTTGTTCATCTTTGTCAAAATCTGCAATTTACAATACAATTCAATTTCAAGCACTGAGACACAGGATGTATTCTTGAGACTAGCTCATATTTTGAATCATTTAGATTTTATAAATTTTGTACACGATACTGCCAAAAGCATTTTCTTGTATAGTATTCTCAGTCTTGTGTTTTCCAGAATGTGAGCCTGGCCCCTCAGTGTCATTGACAGAAACTTCAGCATACCAAAATATGTTAGACAATTTTATGTGACTTTGTGAGATCAGCTTCCTGTTTCAACATGACGGCACCAAAGCACACAAAGAAAAGTCCATAAAAACAAGGTTGAGCCAGTTTGGTTGTTGGTATTCCAACACATTTTCAGGGAGTCCTTTATTCTATCCGTCATTAAAAAAAATAGTCATTTGATTTAGGTATTGTATTTCACAGCGCTTCCAAGAAGCGGATGAAACAGCGACCTGATTGGATAGAATCAGACAACCACCCTGCACAGGCGCAGGTCTGTGGTTGGCTGGTTTTCTGGTACATGGCGATGTACCAGATGTACGAGTTATTTCAAATATTTCAACGTGTAAAAAATGGGCACATCTCACGTCCGTGATGATATAAACGCGCAGGAAGTTAAGAGTGTAATACGGTCTATAAAATTACAAATGATTTTAGAGGAGTTGAATCTAAAAAAGCAAATGTCAGGACTTCAGACAAGTCAAGAGTTTCCTTGCTCAAAGATTCACGCTGTACGCTCAGGATTGTGGCACAAATATAATTCCACAATCAAACACTTTTGGAATGAATTAAAGCAAATTAAATCAAAGAGTGTGAGCAAGACTTTGGGCCAATTCCAATACTATTCTTACCCCTCCGCCTACCCCTTAGCCCTCTGCCTCCAAAACGAGGGCAAAGGCAGTTTCAGCCCTTAGATTTGGGACCCCCCTCTCCCTCTGCTCAGCCCCGCCCATCTCCCTCTGCTCAGCCCCGCCCCTCTCGCTCTGTCTCACAGTTTTGACGTCATAATACGGCGCCGTTACATCAGCAGAGCTGAGCTACGGATGTTTGTTGATTTTCCAGCAGGAGCATCGTCCTGCCGTCCCAAATTCTACGTGTTCCAGCAGCTTGGCTGCTTTGTTCCCCCATCAAGGCGAAGAAATAGACGGAGACATGGATTACTTCAGCTTTTGCGCTGTATTTGGACTTCAGAAATATTTCCTCATTCACCATGTGAAAGCAGAGGAGCTTCCTGGTTTGCTCGGGGCTCCCTGTTTTCAAAACACCCATATTAGAAGACTTTGGAACTCTACAGTGTAATAATAAAATGTTTTTACACGGTCTCTACCAAACATATACACACAGAAGCTCCATACGACACACGGCAGCGCTACTGCCTCTCCTACTAGTATAAAACACAACAGGTTTATATAACTTTAGAAGCGTATATATGTGAAATGTGAGTCCTTCGGCGCCATGTCCTCCTACCCCTCTGTTTAAAGTGTGCATCTGTAAATGCTTCATTTAGAGGGGTGAATAGCCCTTCCCCTCACCCCTCCGCCTCTGCGCAATAGTGAAATGGGACACCCCTCAGACTCTTGTGAACGCGCAATTCAAAGGGGTAGGGGTAGGATGAAGGGCTAAGGGGGAGAATTGAGATGCAGCATTTCTCGTCCCACCTCAGTGTCTGAGCTCACGAATGGTCAAATATTCCTATAAATAGACTCCTAAAGTCTGTGGAAAGACTTCCTGGATGAGTTGAGGCTGTAATAGCTGTGAATGGTGGACCGACATCATATTAAATCCTCTGCTTTAAGAACAGGACGTCACTCAAGTTCAAACAAATACTTTTATCAATATCGTGTAGGTCCAATAGTTTTTAATCCCCTCTGGAACCACAAAACAGCCTTTGTCATACTTCTAAAATTACTCCCTGGATCCCTATAAAAACCTTTCAACGTGTGAAAAATGGGCACATCTCACGTCCGTGATGATATAAACATGCAGGAAGTTAGGAGTGTAATACGGTCTATAAAATTACAAATGATTGTAGAGGAGTTGAATCTAAAAAAGCAAATGTCAGGACTTTTAAAATTCAGTTCCACATTTTGACATCTGTTACCTCCACCGACGCTTTTAGGAAACAAATAGTAAATGTAATACAGTCACTCTGACTTTGACAAATAGTTGGTGAGAAACTTTGCAACAATTTGTTTTTAAAATGTACCTTTGATAACAGTTTCCTGCATTAATTTTGTTTTGTGTATTTTGTTTTTATTTTGTTCTCTGGAAGGATAAATTCTCTATTTTTCTCTTCAAATGTTCCACAGCTGTTTCATAACAATTTCTTCCAGCCATGTTTTTTTCTTTATGTTTTTAAATTAATCTCTTTTTAATTACAGACAGGGAACATAATGTAAACAGTCTCCATCACAAAGGATGAAGTGATTTCTATGACGCCTTTATTTACAGAGATGGAAACTGTTACTTTTGACATTGTTCATCCAGAGACACTGGTTCTGCAGAGAAGGGCAGTTCATAGACATGATTCCATTTCCCTTCAGGCTTCAGAAAATACATTGATCATATTTAGCACTGAAACCTCCGCAAAGCCCCTTGTGTTTTAAAACCTCATCTGGTGGTTAAAAATGATGATCAAAGGCTTGAAGCAGCTCACACATTGTTAATTCTGAGTAACAAGTATTGAGTCTATTCAATGTTTCATTTAAAAAAAGGTCATCGAGGAACAAGCATCAACTTTGAATGTTGTTTTTGTCATGGTTAAGAATAAGATTGATCACATTTCATCTTTCTTTCCTTGGGCTATCTATGTGCTCTTCAAGGTCTTTGTTTTATTTATGTGCAGCCTAAGAAAACCATTTCATCGATGTTTGTTTTGTTTGGGGTTTTTATTTATTTTTTTCCTCCTGCAAATCCCTCAGAGAGGAAAAAAAAAAGATTTCTCAGGTCATTTCTTTTTTTTCTCCGCAAGAGATTAAATGAAAGCAAAGCTGCTGTTCAAAACATTTTTAATCTAATTTTTCCCCCTCTTCCCTTTACAGTTCTCATTATAGTTGTATAATGCATTGGAGCTGTGGCGCTACACCGCTCCCTCTGAAAAGCTCTTTATTCATTCAGAGAAGTGCCGCCCCCCGCTCCCGCTTTCCCACTGACTCAGCAAGGAGGCATGAAATAACACTGCTTCAATTTAGACTGCTCCTCCAATAACCAGATAGAGTTCAAAGGGTGCTTAATCTCACCTGCCACTCAAACGGGCGTGAAGGAGGCCCGACACCAACGGAGAGCCGAATCGGCGGCCGCGAGTGTGCAGGGGAAGGCAACGCGTCGAGGTGAACCAGGGGTCTTCGATTACTTTCCTCACAGCAGATCTGGATCCATTGTCCTCTATAAGGAACATGACTTATCTGGACATTTGATCAATTTATGGCCATTAACGTCCGTTGTGTTTCGCACAGACCAAACCCCCGGACCACGAACCGGAGTTATAGTGGGTTGAATTGCATGTGGTGCAAAACAACAAGGAAAACAAAAGGTTTACAGCAGTCAGAATGCAAGTCTAATGCAGAATAATAATGAAAGAGAGAGATGTTATACGCAACATATTCAGCTTTTCTGGTATTTAATTCGAACCCAATGAAAGTTGGGCCAAAGGTTTTGTTTATTGGTTTGTATGTATGTATGTATTTATTTTACAATTTTTCACAAAAACTGTTGACCTGAATTGCTTTAAATCTTCAGAGATATTTTGTGTTTGAGAGCGATTGTGTCAAAGGTCAAGGTTACAAAAAGGTCAAGAAAGTATTTCTGTCCTAACATGGTCAGTTTTAATCCAATTGATGTCAAACCAATGTTAAGTAATTCCGCTTTCAATTTCCTATCCTCCGACATGCCACATGATGCAGTGATGGAATTACCCTGGTTGGGGGTTAAAGGTCGCTTGGGGGGGGGGGGGGGGGGGGGGGGGGTCACATGGAAATTGTAAAGTGTGGTCTCCATGGTGACAAATGTGGTGTTGGAAAAAAGTATGCGCTCTCGGTTCCCACTAACAGACGGATTAATAATTCAGTCTCGGCTGGTAGCTGAATTGCCGGATCTGAAGCGTCTCGGCCTGATCCTCCAGTGAGAGGATAAAATCTCTTCTCCGTAGTGCCAGCTCCCGGATCAGTCCTTTGCACCTGAAGATGAGGCGAATCGTTCACACCATCCGTCACTGCTCTGAGTAAAACATCAAGGAAGCCCGTCTCTTCTACGTTGACGTCTCTGCTTTTTATCAACACCAGGATCTCACAAGGCTCATTAATTGCATTGCCTCACACACCAGAGTTTCTTTTCTCCAATGTTTTGTAAATGTCACTCAGCTTGGAGTTATTTCAATTCAGGCAATCATTTGATATGTATATCTGCAAATACATCTGAGGTCAAGAAAGAAATAAGAAAAAAAAAATTGAAATTCAATGTTACAGGACAGCAGACTTTTGAGCTCCGGTGATAAAATCCACTAAACCGATATTTCCAAAGGAGAATATTAAAACTTTAGAAGTAACTGTGTAGACAAAAGATGGAAGAACTGAGGCCACGGACGGATCAAGGGATTTTCAAACTGCTTTTTGAAAGTAAAGAGACTCTAAAGGAGGAAGTTTAAAAATTGTATCTGAAACTTTTTCATTACAATGGAAAATAAAGATGTAGAGACACAATGACAATGAAAACATTGCTGATTTAAATAAATTCAAGTCTTTAGGACAACAGCTGACTTAACAATTTGAATTCTAAAAGATTATTGTAAAAACTATATGTATTTTGAATATTCAGTTATGACAATATATAACTAGGAGTGTATAGGAATATATATATATATATATATATATATATATATATATGGAGTAAAACATAAATAAAATGTCTATACTTTCACCAAAAACAAACAATTGCTGGGGAAAATGTCTTCATATCACAACATAAAGTACATTATAATGAAACCTACTGATGCAAAATATGAAATATAAAAAAAAAAAAAACTTTTAATGTGTTTAGTTCACCGCACGGAGGAGGAGACTTGAAGCAAAATGTGAGTGCCCTTTGCAGCTTTGTAATTACTGCTTTTATGGAAGTTAAATAAATGAATTTTTAAAAAGTGATCATGACGTTTAAGCTAATTGCAATAACAGAAGTATTCCTAGATAATTACTACCTTTTAAACATCGAAGCTGACGAATCACATCAACATCCTATAGCTCCAATACTAATTTTCCCATCATGCTCCTGACAAGCTCTATAAGCTGCTGGAAGAAGCAGTGCTTTGCTAATGAATCACTCGCTCTGCTACCTGAGGGTTTTCATTCAGTCACTCAGGTTCCGTCAGATCTACAGTGTTCTGTGTGAAAGACACACTGATTGTGAAAGGAAACCACATCGTCCTGGTAACACTGGGAAAAACTTCTCCATTTCCTACACCGCCTCATGTTGCCGAATGCCCCGTTTCACATTAACAATGGCAGCACACAGACAGAAACTGAAGTTGGTTTGTTATTACGGTGACTGTCAAAATAAAAGTACATAGTGGATGATGAAGTTTAAGCTATGCCTATTTCGACAAAAACGTAGAATCATGCAGCTTCTTAAATCATTTCTTTATCAATGAAGTAAAAAAGGATTAAGATTGGAAGGTTTCCACACGGCCGGTAATGGACAGCCCAGGATGTGAAGTGGAGGATGTGCATTAACGGAGCCCTACCTTTGTGTGTGGTTGCGTGCCTCAACTCCTTAAGACCCATCATTCCTTTCTGTCAGTGCCTGATAAATCAAGGCACCTAATCAGCGTATAAATATTCATGAATCTGGCTCACAGTGCCTCTGAAGGTGTAACTCTTCACAATAGCTCAACCCACCATCTCCGGCGTGCAACACATCCTGCAGCCGAATGGCAAAGTTGAGAGGTGAGGAAGTGCAGTGCACGGCCGACTTCACCCTTTTAGCATTTAAGTGAGTTTTTCACATGGGAGAACCCTAAACTCTCTCTTTTTTTTTTTTTTTAACTCTTCCGTGCATACTTTTCTCTCGTTCATTTCCCAGATTGAAATATGAGATGTCAAAACGCGAACAATTATGGAAAATCGTAAATTTGTGACCAATTTGGGAAAGGGAATGAGGTTGTCAAGCTATCCGAGATGTATGCGTTTTCAATTTGGCGTCCCTTAATGCCTGCCAGCTTCTCTCACCGTGCCGTTAAACTGCCATTTCTCCTTGTACTAATTGAACGCCCCCCCCCCCCCCTCCCGCCCGCTGCCCACACCGCCATGTATTGCTCATCTATCATTGTTTGTTGGGAGCCGGCGCGGGTTGTCCTTTCCACTGACTTTGAGAGAGCACTTCATCTTATTTGTTTGTTCCCTGACATGGGCATGATGCACTCGACCGGGCCGGCCATTTAGAAGCTGGGCGCCGTTCAAGAAACGGTCCCCCTCGCCGCATTGTGCCCCCGCCCCACCACCACCACCACCACCACCGTGCTCCGGCTTCCTCCGCCGCCTGTCAGACAAAGATCGTTTGTCATTTGTAAACTAAAACTATTTACCATTGGCATCTAATTTACTTAATAGATAAGCGACACAAACAACACTCTTGAGTGGCACCGACCCACGATCCATAAATGAATGGAAATGGCCTCATTTCTCTCTTCGCCATCGGTATTTTAAGGATACGAAGGTTTAATTCATCAGCAGACGTCCGGGAAGGCATTGTTACTTAGAGGTGCATCACACAAGTGATGGGAGGTAGGATTTAATGGTCACTTCATCATGATGGATATAAAATAAGCCGCTTTATATCTTCTTCTTTTGCTCAGTAACCATAATATCAGTGTGACGAGGAACAACTAAGGGGAGCAGTAAAACCGATCTGAGTTGCAGATTTCTGCAATGTGCCGTTCTAGGTTGTAACTGTTTTTTGGGGGTTTTCTTGTTTGTGTTCTAACTTCTATAATCTGAAGTCTGTGGTGTTTGAACTGAATGACAATGATTTTCTTTTCACTTTTTCAAACCAGGAAAGCTAAGCCCGAATTTTACAGTTTGAACCAGGAAAGAAGATATTTAACCCTCCCCACGAG
Source organism: Blennius ocellaris (assembly GCF_963422515.1). NCBI lineage: Eukaryota > Metazoa > Chordata > Actinopteri > Blenniiformes > Blenniidae > Blennius > Blennius ocellaris. The sequence goes on from NC_137657.1 coordinate 6,663,338, forward strand.
GACGAGAAGGAGGAAGGAAGAAACGGAAGACGTCAAGGTGGCAGAAAAGGTCTGCATTCAACGTTGCATAAAAAAAAAAAAAAACTGCAGTACCTCTGGCTTTCCGCCAAAAGGAAGTAAGTAATACACGAGATGCATCAGACCAGCCTACCACCCTGCAATTACCCACAATGCAAAGTGCTGGAACAGGCTGCTTGTCTTTTTTTTTTTTTTTTGGAGGTTTATTGACTGTTGGCACATAAAAAGCTGCTGTTAATTTTTGCAGCCTCAGAAATGGTGAAATACAGAGCAAAAACCAGAATCTGCAGTAATGAAATCTGACAAAATGTCACTAAATCTATTTTCTTACAAACCTCACAGAGGCATTATCATCAATCTATCAGGATTTTACACTCACTTTCTCCACTCTTTTCCGAGATTGAGATCTTTTGTGAGCTAGATTTCAGCTGACGTTTGGATCGTGATATTTTCTACTTGTTGAGCCAGTATTGATCAGCGACCGGTTTACCATGTGCCCCGTCTGCTGCCGAACGTCAGCTGATGTTTGATGAATCAAAGCAGATCATGTTAAGTTATCAATGCAATAACCTGCCTTGAACAACTTGAAATAATCCAAAATCCAAAACTACGAATGCTATGCAGATGTTGTAAAACAAACACAGTAAAGTAAACCTTTTGTGCAGCCGATTCTCAGGTTGGTTTTTTATTCACCTTGCAGTTATTTCACTACAACCCGGTATAGCCTTGTTTCCCTTGATTAAATTCAGACTTTGTGACATTCCAGAGGAGATCAGTGGTTAGAGTCACAGGGGAAAGGGTTAGAAATGTGCTTTAAGAAGTAAATTCTTGGAAATGTTTAGTTTTTTCACCACGTCAGACATCACTAACCTGGGCCACTGTCTGATTATTATCATTATGCCACCTAGTGGAAGTGGTGTCCAACGGTCACAACAACATGATCGCTTCTACTTCACGCCTATAGAAAGCCTCCCAACACCTTTCCTTAACCCCGTGATGTCATCCACTGGGTTTAAGGCCGTGGTGCACATGCCATCTATACACACGGAGCCGGTGTTTTCAAAAAGTTGTGTTTTCATTGGCTTCGACCGTCGCCGTCGAGTAAACGGACTCCCAAACTGGAAGTTTTGCCTTTTCACTTGAAAACGTTAATGTGAACAATCTTATTACTCTTTTGTCCACAGTATTTCCGTCCCTCGGGAACACGGCAATATATCATAGCAGGTTGACGGCAGGTTATTATTCACTACAAAAAGCCACTGAGCTGATTTTCAAGGCTGTGAGTGTGACTGTCACCTGAGCGTGGCATTTAGAAAAAAAAGTCCTGCAGCTTAAAATCCCCCCACGTGAAGCGGCGGCATGATGAAGTGCATGTGCAGGAAGGTCACTGCTTCGATCCGGCCGTAGCTTCGGGGTTACAGTGCGGAGAACGGAGTCTGTTCATGTTTCGCTGATGATGTTCGTCGTTGCCGCGTTGGATGCCAGCGTTTTTGTTCCGACAGCTTGTCCTCTCGCCTCCAGGCGAGGAGGAGGAGGAGGAGGAGGAGGAGGAGTCAGACCTAATCAAAGCTTTTCACAAGATCCCAGGGTTTCTCTCAGGAACGGGGGGAAGAGATGGAGGAGAGGTGACCTCGGATGAAACCGGCTCAACCTTCCACCGCTTGGAGACGCTCAGGGCAGTGACGCTGCAGCCAGGCTGAGGCGCTACGACTGACCGGGGGAATTAACCACAAGGACAACACAAGATGAAGAAAAGTCAGAGAGAACATGGCTGCAGGAGTCAGGCTTCATGTGGTGAAGTGCAACAGCTCTATTTTTTTTCTTTTTCTAATAGGACAGTCGCCGTAATAATTCTCCAATGGTTAACGTCTATAGCGTGTTGGTCTCTTCTGCACATGTATGTGTAAAAACAAACAAACATATTTCTGAAAATAGAAATGTCTACCTTTACAGGGAGGAATAGCAATGTAAATATTGTCAGTCGTCTGCGATTCCAAGCACGTATTAAATTGTATTCACGATGCCGTAGTTGGTTTAATTTGGATTTAGGTGTTTATAGGAGCCCCCCATTCCAGCAGCTCTGTTGCTATGAATACAGCAGTAAGAGAAAGTACTGCTGTGTCGGGCACACCTGTGGTTCCCCATCCAGAGACAGAAGAGCTGCCAGTAAATCAGCAGGAAACCAGGAGAAAATGGAGGCATCGACCAGCCGGCCGCCACCTCCTGCGCTGAGCATTAGGTTCTTCTCTCTGCGAGGGGAAATACGACCGTCCCCACGGCGAGGCTGCAGGACCAAACCTCTGCTTAGCCAGTTCAAGGTGTTAAATTCCCGCAATCTTTTATTGGCAATATATTTACAGGCCACCGTGGCGTGTCAATATTTTTGCACCTCTCTCCACGGTACGTTGGTTTTTTTTTTGCTACATTATCTCTGCCTGCACCTTTCTGCAGGTGAAGTTGTTGTATTATACTGTTGCTCAGTGCTCTGCTTTCTTTGATCCCCCGTCTCCTCACCTCTACCAGTCTGTCAGTGCTCAGGCCAGAGCAGCTCATTGGTTGATGTCGTCTTTGTCTGATTTTTAGTTCTTCACCTGATTTGCTCTGAGGAAACCGATGGCTACTGGCTACGACATTCACATTACATGAAATCAAATTCTCCCAATGTTTTGACCAACAACATGTCAAACTGAATGTTGTCATATGCATTATATCATTATTGGAATTGCCGGGGAACTTATGACAAATGAATAATAGCATGAGTTTAATATGTGCTATCGTTTTGTGTTGCGACTTAACAGGATATAAAATATCAGCCATTCGCTGATGTTGTGCTTTTAGTTGTTCATCACTCAGTATTTGCATTATGTAAGAAATGCACCTCCATATGGTGATACAGTTTGTTGGAGATTCCAAAAGAGTGAGCAGAATAAACACTCAGGAATCCTGTTTTATTCATGTTGTTGATCTTAAGAAAGTGCGACCGTGTTTTGCATGTGCAAAGTGGCTTTACAGGAAAAATGCTTTTTATAAAATGTACCTATAACATAGTTTAAGTTTTTTGAGAATAGCAGAACAACACAAAACAAACCTTGTTGTCATGGAAACAAATAATACAAGTTTGATATTTTCACTTGTGAGAGAGTTGAAAAATAACCAGGGAACACATTCTGTGACAAAACATGTAGGTCAGACTAGAGGTATTTTAAAAAGTACTCAAAGTCAGTGTTTTTACAGGACAGTTTTTCAAATGTAACATTACTAATTATGACACTGGGTTCTGCTGCACATGCTCAGTAGATGAACAATAAGAACAATGTTTTCCTCCAGAGAGTCATGACTCACAGTCCATGTTCTCCTGGGACTTGGTACTTTTATAGTCGACAGTCATCATAATAATAATCAAAGTTGGTCGGCCGTGTAGTTGGCATACTCTTTTCTGTATGCATGTGTGTGTGTGGTTTCATTACAAAAATGAGGAGGACCCACTAGGGGCCACGCATGACAACTACATTGCTTTAAAAATGTTACCATGTAATAATACATTTTATTTGTATAGTGCTTTTGAAAACACTCAAAGACGCTTAAACGGCAAACATTTCTGAAAAGGAAATGCCAAAACGATGTGCTTTCAACTCAAATGTTGTCGGGGTCTTAGTTATACTTTTGTTTGTGCTTCAGGGCAGCCTACTGATGAAGAATGGACAGTCTGATTTCATGACAAGAACCTCATACGGACACATTACTAACTCAGAGTTGCGTCACATTTCTGTCCGTCACACTTCCACAGGAGCCAGTGGGAAATCTGAAAATGTACATTGTGCAAATTGAATGAGAGAGCCTGCTACATTATTAACTGCAAAAATATCTTGAATACTGTGGTGAGAAGGATCTTGTGTAATAACGTCTCGAGTAGGAACGTTTTTTTGTGCTTTTTGTTAAATGCAATTGGTGGCAGCGCTCCACAACTGAAGCCTGATTGATGACTGAGAATATTTATGTCGTAAGACTTCCTGAAGAAACAAATCTGTAAAGAACAGTTATTCTTAAAGAAAGATATAATCAAAATTTGGTCCCTGAAGGAAAAAGTTGCCTCCATTCATTCAAACTGGTGTCGGAGAAACTGCATGTGCACCTGAGCAAAAATAACAACCTGGTATTAATCGAGCAAATCTATGTTCCAATGTTATAATATGATTTTCAGGTAACTTCAGCAAGTTGAGACAAAAAAAGGACAGAAAAAAAATCATATTTTTTCGCGTCTTGTTGAGTCTCATTAAATGCGAAAACATTTCTGAGCTCAGGTCGTCAGCCGAAGGCGCACACCGTCAAAGGACTCCGTTTCTCTATTTTTGTCACATTTAAATAATATTTTAAAGTCATGCAGCCGACACAGTGTCTGCGGCCTCATGCAGCCGCTCATGCAGTACGTCGTGTCAATACGATATGCTTCACAGGGCACTGTTTCAGAATGGCATTTGTGAGAGCTGCAAGTTGCACGATGTTGTTGTCGCGCCGTAATGCCATATGTAATGCTGCTTAATGTCTAATGTCAACATGCCAGTCCCATAGGCTCTGGGACTCCATGGAACCTGGTGACATTTCAATGCATTGTTTACCCCAGAAACGAGTTTTCCCACTACAGTAAGACGGGTCAACAGAATGCAGTGGGCGGGACGGACGATAAAGCTTCGGCTTTTCACGGAGAGATGCGGTGAAAGGAGAAGACCCACAGAGTGCGGAGCGAGGAAGAGCATCTCCAGCTCTCTCGGCGAGCCGTGGGGGGTCGTCTCAAGAACATATTAACATATGAATCAGTGTGATAAGACTGAGTCACCACCCGAACGAAGTATCTGCTGAACCGTATGAGGTCTGCTAACGAGGCGGCGAGACAGAAGTGAGACAAAAAATAAGAAATTCAGATCGCGAAGAGGAAAACTTTGACGTGCCGAAGAGAGTCAGAAAAGACCGAACGACATGATTCGATTCAAACTGTATTCAGTTTGCATAGATTGCAGCAGTATAACAGCAGTGAGAACAAATAATCCCATTAATTTCACTTTCATTACTCTCTATTTCATTTGAAAGCGGGAAAATGTGGGTTGTGTTTTGGGGTGTTTCTGTTTCCCCGACAACGATGCCCAGAGTCTTGGAAACACTGCTTCTGTCTCCATGGAAACTGAGAAAAAGCAACTTTTCTGAAATGCCTCTACTACACATGTGCACCTTGACTGTAGTAAATAGTTTTTCTGCACATGTTAGTAGATGGACAATAACAACACTGGCGATACAATTTACAGTCACTAATTACCCTCTAACATGTATTTGGACTGTTGAGAAGACGCTCAGGGAAAACATGTAAAGAGGAAGTTGGACCTTCCTGCTATGAGCCCATGTTTATTATCCCGCGAGCCTATTTTGTGGCCGTAAAGAGTCCGTATGAGGTCCTGTTTACACGTTTTCAAGGGAAAAAGCAAAACTTTCATAGCATTTAGGTTGTCCATTTGTACGAATTCAGTGCTCAAAGTCACTGAAAATGGAACCTTTTGAAAATGTGGAAGGGTTTCTGCCAGGGTTTCTGCCATTTTGTAAACGGACACTGTTTTCAAAATGTTGTCATGTAAACAAGAACCTTTTCAAAAATGAAAACAATGCATTTTTACTTGAAACATGTAAACATGGCTTCAGATTTTAAAATACATTATCCGGTGTGCTGGTGAAGAAGTTTTAATCACGATCCAGAGGGAAACATGTTTTATTGCCCCTGTGATACAGGAAACGCCCTCAATATCCACTCCAGCAAATCGTACGAACGTTTCCAACTTTAATTACTACGAGGGCATTTTTTAGTTGCCATTTTGTCCTTCCAGGTAATGGCTTCTTTTCATTGGTGATGGTTTCCACCTGTACCTCTACCTGCCTCACCTCACACCAAACTTCACTACAGATGCTTGTTTATGCCCTCTGTAATTGACCCTCTGCTTCTATCTGCACCCCGAAACTGAGCACCTGTCGACTGAACAGTGTTTAATTGAATATTGTACTCCTTTCAGCTGGAGAATTCGAAGGCATCAAGAGGAATGAGCGAATTACAGGCCAATCAGACGCCGCCCCCAAAAGGTATAGGCCACATGGTGGCAATTGACCAATCACGTCGCAAAACTGGAAGTCGGTTGCTCGTCGTGTACTTGAGACGATAATTTGCTATAGTTTGGCGAGGATATATGGATTTACAGGAAATTAGATGGAGATATGGTGCCATGGCCATCCTACACATATTTTAGACGGCTTTGAGCAACCCGTCCACCACTTTTTCCGGCCGTCTTTTCCATAAATTGACCGTCCAAATTGCGGCTGGATGGCTCGCTGCCTAAAACCATGTCAAAGTGTCCATGTATCAGAGCAGAATAAACTAAACTCAACATGTTCGCAGGAGAGAGGGAAAAAAATGGTATATTCCACAGCCCATTTTCATAAATCATCGTTATTGATTTTGTGGCTGGTTAACGGTCATTTGCTGTGGTATTGTGAGCAGCTTCAGGACGTGTTGAGTGCCTGCAGGTCATTAATGTGATTATCAGCACGTGTGCAGAACCCAATTAGTGTCCACATCGACAGAACACAGTCGGAAAGAGCAGTTTTTTGTTGTTTTTTTCCTTGTTTTTCCAACAACAACGAATTGGGGTGCGCTGCTCTTTTGAACATGTTTTATTTTCAGCGCACAAATCAAAAAATTACACCACAATGATAATGTGTCGGCCCACACAGAGCCCAGGGCGCCCACGAAACAGCAACTGCAGCATGTCAGTAACCCTGAAACTGAAGAGATGATTTGATGTGAGAGGAAATTCAAAGGGGCTTTTCACTTGAAAACGCTGGGCCGGGACCCATCGCGGCTCATCCTAATCACCGCTGACAAATGACTACATGCTTGATTTCCACTGTGGCGTCAAATAGGGAAGCTGAAATGGGACCAACAATGGAATGATAATTCTGAGCTGCATCAATTAAGTTTCCCAAATTCATTCATCCATTTGTCTTAGACCCACTTTAGCAAGGCCTTCTTTACGTGCAGTTATTTCTAATAACACTATTTCTACTGGTTGTTTTGACCTTCAACACTTTCACATACAAAGTGATGAAAGATCATCAAAAGTATGGAGTATTACACTTTTCACAGAGTGAAGATTTCAGCTGTTTAACGTGTGATTTATTACGATTATTGTGTTTCAGCCAAAATATGTCCAGTTCCGTTTCTATGTTCTCCCTGAGCCTGTGAGGATTTTCTTGTTTCCTCGAAATATCTGGATTTAATTTCTTTTTTAAATTTAGATTTTATTGAACAATTGCTGTCATTCCATTTTGCACACACACAATTAGAAGGACAAAAATAACATTTACCTCCAGAATGCCATGACTCACCCGTAATAATCACAATCCAACCTGATAGTCTGTCCATACAAATGTCTGTGTCCTCCAATTGTTGAAGTTTTGTTCTCTGCAGCATGTGTGTGTGGTTTCATTACAAAAACATTCACCAGCACCAAATCGTAGGTTTCGTACATGCAAACCACATGCTTTTCAGCGTGTTTGCCATTTCCGTGAAAACCGACGTCTTTTCCTAAACAAAATTACCAAAAAATATGCGTTGCCACTTGAAACAAGGCCTTAGATGAGTAAATCAACATATTCCAGTATTCAGTAGTTCAGTACCAGTTCTGCCTCAACACAACTCATAGCTTGCGATTGAATGAGAGCCAAAAACTAAAAGTAATAATAAAAAGTAAAATTGAATCAGTAAAAACTCTTGCTGAAAGCACAATCGAGGCAATGTTGCCTGGACACCTATTTTATTAAAATAAATAAATAAATACATTTTTAATAGTTTAAAAAAAGCCCACAAACCAAACTAATCCGTCACAGATCACATGACACACACTCCAATTTTTACAACAGCTGCACTACATTTTCACAAAGGGGGTAGGAAGTACAACTTTTAATTATGGCTCAATGCAGGTATTTCATGAAATGTATTAACATGATTTTGATATGATCAACCAATATACTCAAGTCAAGAAAACTATTGTCAAAACAATCTTGGCAAACGGTCAATCAGATGGCTGAACCTTCAAATCCCAGCTATTTGAATAGCTCTTTATCCTATGAAGGTAAATCAATACAATGTCTTTAAAATCTTTAATTTCAATGTAAAAACCTTGCATTTACTTTAAAATTGTGACTGGAGATGGTAAACAGGCACATTTCTCCCCTCGATAACCGAGCATAAAACAAGCATGAAGCCTCAGGGAACGATACACATTTCTGAACGTGGTGGAAAATAGCAAAGTTTCCTCTGTAGTTTCGGGACCGTTTGGTGTAGATTTTTTTTTTTTTTTTTCCCACACAGCCAAAACTTCTCGGTACTATAAATGGGTTTATTCCTACTTGCAAATCTTTATTCTGAGTTGCTGCATCGAGCTGATTCACAGACAAAACAGGTGACAAGTTTGCAAGCTTTGCACTTAAGTCTCCGTACGCCGCTCGTTTTCACTTTCCCTCTCCCCGAGGGACACGGCGCTCTCTGAAGTGACTTCTCAAAACACCTCTGCTGCACGCGAACGTACAGATCTGCCGTGTTTCCGTGTATATATGCGACGCGCGGCGAGCTACGCAATGCGCCGCGGCGCATATATGAGAGACACAGAATTTGCACATCGCCTCAGGTGTTACTTTTGCTTTGCCACTTACAACCGAGGGTGCGAGACACCTCGGTTTGAAGTCGTAGGTGTTAAACACACGACAGCAGATCCTCCAGAGAGGGCAGAGGAAATGCAGCTTCAACAGAAGGGGAGCGCAATCGTCTCTTTAGGATTAGCTCCATTTGTTGACATCGTAATTATAAGGTTGTGTTTGGGTTACAATAGTGCAGCCGGCTTCAGCTCCTGAGGGCAAGCAGCAGAGAAATCACCACTAATCCAGACCCCACAAACAATGTGTATAATGTGTTATTATATAGACTTTACACGCGCAATGCTTTAATATTGTGAATTATTTATTACTGTGTGTGTGCGTGCGTGCATTCCTACTGCTGCTATTGTGTGCATTTTGCATAATCACAACACTGAAAATGCATTGTCATTGGAATTAAAGAATTTACTCTTCATTGTAATTCTACTGTCTATTTGTTAAAGGCGAGCTATCCTTTCTGTGTTTTTATTTCCTGATTTTGATGCTGGATTCATGTTTCAATCTGTCAATTGTCATTTTTATTTCCGTATGTGGAGTGAAACTATGGAGCAGTCTGAGTGTCCACAAATAAACGCAATACAGTTCAATAAAACATATAAAGAGAGGATTTTGATGTGCGACGATGCCTACATGCTGTACATTTCTACATGTGGGTATTTGTGCGAACACATTTCTATGCAAATTGTGTATATGTATAATTGGATATGGTCAAACAAATATATTATATTTATTCTATATTGCATGTCACTAAATGTAATATAACGATATGTTTTCATCAAATAATTTGTTATTTTAATAGTTCTAACATGTTTAAACGAATTGAATATTAAATGAGTGGAAGATAAAGGAAATTATATATTATTTATGGAGAAGGGATGGGGGGTAGTCAAAAAACCTCTATAGATTTATAAGGTGGGGGTGTCACACAGAAGGTCTGTGGGTCTTCTGTAGGTAAAAGGCTGATGGTAGGATTTCGGAAAAGTTGCGTTTCCCACTGTTTCCATGGAGACGGACGGACAATTTTTGAAAAGTTCCACGAAGCCTTTTCAAAAAGTAGCGTTTCCAGTGACTCCAAAGACTGTTGTCGCATAGTTTTCTCTTTTCACTTGAAAAGCGTTGTCACGTAAACACGACTATCGTTTGCATGTTCTCCCTCGGCACACATGGCCGCTCGTGTCAAAAACCTTCGTTTCAGTTTAAATCGATGGGAGTAAGTGTGTGTATGTTTGGCTGTCGTCCCGTCAGCGGACGGACGGATGACTTTGATCATCCCGTTAACTTTTCATGTAAGTGTTCATGTCACGCATGAATACTTGATCAATTGGAGACGTTCTCGTCGGTCTCGCTTGTGATCCGTCGGCTGATGTGGCACATATTCTTAATTCACTGCCAGTGGAAATGCAGCTTAATGTCCTCACTCAAGGAAATGTACTCGCGCTATGAAATAAGTAGCAGAGCTTTGAAGTCCATTTCTACCGGCCCCCTCTGTTCTCCAACTTGGCAACATCAAACATTTCTCTCAAATAAGGCCACGGACCGGGGATGTGTTGCTGCTCCGAGTTATCTGCTTCACTTTCAGACATGCGGTTGCTCGTTCTCCCCGTCACAAACATCTCTGACATCACTAACATTTAGTGGTCAGGTCGTCCTATTAAAGTCTCGTTGCATCTCGCACATTGTTTTACGCCTGCCCCACATAAAAATACCTCAACCGACGCATTTTTCCTTGAGAAATCAGACCTCGTCATATTTTATGGATCTGACCCTTCTTTTACCCGTCAAGGGTGATTTTTCTTTATTACGGTTTAAGGACTTATTAAACGGTCTCCTACAAATCTAAAGACATGCGTATTAGATTAATTGGTGGCTCTAAATTGTCCGTAGACGTATGTGTGTGTGATCGTCTGTCTCGCTCCGTTAGCGATGTGATGGACTGGCGACCCGACCTGCCCTCCGTCTAATGTTAGCTGGAAGACGCTCCAGTTTTACAGCCCCAATAGATGAGACGGGTAGAAAAACTGGGTGAATGTCATCTGGAGGAGGCACACAATCATGATGTATGGATGACTTGAATGGCTTTAAAAAATATACATTGGCTATATTGAATATTGGCAAAGGGGTGAGATTGAATATGTTTTTAATTCTTCCTTAACCTTTTCAGACGTGCTGAATGAGATATAAAGTATGTGTGTATGTACGTAAGTATGTACGTCTGGATAAGTGTGTGTGTATACTTGGATATAGATTATTTTGTGTAGATGTACTTTCATAAAATATAGATTCATCAACTTATTCAGATTATTTATTAAGGGTATTATATAGAGTTTTACAATGTATCTGTATCTGTATTTTGTATTTCCTTAGACATTTTTTGGTGACATGTTCAGAATTAAATAAATAACAGCCTTCACCATTGTTTGCATATGGAGTATTGTCAAATAATATACTCAAACTGGGCTCAATCTCTTTTAAGAGTAACAAAATAGTGCAAATATAAACAAGAAAGGCACAGAAATGCTCACAAAATTAAAACAGCCCTCCTTTAAAGTGCAACAAAAACAATATTATCGATATTATCGGACATCCCTAATGGTTAGTACTCAAAGTCAAGCTTGTTCTTCTTCTTCAAAAAAAAAGTGGCATTGGTGCCTCCCTAAATAATATTTCTCTGTCACACACTGATGTAGCGTCACGCATCATATCAGCTGTTGCTTTATTGTGACAGCCTGGTCACGCAGGGAGAAATCAAATCGCTGCCATTGTCTTTGAAAGCTCGGGAAGGAAACCAGCAGTGGCAGGTGAAAAGCCTCCCATTCGCGCAGCCTGACACTCTCCGTCTCTGAGCCGGCGGGCAGCCGGGTGACCTTGAAGATAAAAGGCGAGGCATCGAGTTGTGGGAGGAGAGGGACGGGGGCTGAGGCGCCGACGCCAGCCCTCCACTGGAGTCTGTCAGACTGTTATCAATGCTGCTGAGCTGCATTTGTGGGCGCGGTGGGGAGGGTGTAGACGGTGGAGAAGAACCACAGTGGAGGAGGCGGAGGAGGAGGAAGAGGAGGAGGCAGGGGGAGTCCTGGATGGATGGCGGCAGGAAAGGTGTCTCCAGGAGGTGGCGAACACTCGGGGTCGAAGGATGCCGTTAGTCCCCCTCGCTGCCTGGCTGTCAACCTCGCAGTAATGAAGTTAAATGAGGGCACGGGCCCCCGGTGAAGAGTGCGGAGGAAGGGAGTGATCACTCGTGGCCAAAAGAAAAGAGAGCAACAAAGGAAAGGGTCCACAGGTGATTGACAGAGTGCAGGAGACGCACTTCTGCCTCAGTCAATCAATAACCTGGTCCCTCTCAGGCTGAACCCCCCCCCTCGCCGGCCTCATCAGCAGCTCCCATCTCCGACCTGACAGGGGTCTCTTTCCATGTGTCATCACACTGAAAGGAAAAGTCACCTTCTTCACTCCTTTAATGGGATTCTTTAATAATGGGGCGATCCGGACGCAACAAAGGAGGTCTGCCTTTTCATTCTTTAATGGAGCCGCTCCCGGTTGCCGAGCGCCAGCAGGACTTGGAGACCAGAGCTTTCATTATTCATGTCGTACGGCTGGGAGTTTGGCACAAGGTGACAAGGGGGGGGGGGGGGGGGGGGGGGGGGGGGGTAAAAAGAGTTAAAGCTGAATGTAGGCTTTGTCTGTCCAAATATTGTAATGAATGGTAGATGAAAAGTAGGGAGGTTTGTCACAATCATTTAATAAAACATGTCAGGGGCAGAGAGCACCAACCTTCCTGCTGTAAATTTATACCATTGAGGTGCAATTCCGGTGATTTTATTAAAATTACACATGATTTAATGATGATTTAAATTCTTGTGAAACAGTTCCTGAAGGCGGTTTCTCGTTGAGAACAGATCTGTCGATACCGTGTGATGCATCAGTGTGAAGCGTATCAGAATCATGGTATTGCAAAACATGAACGATGGGAATTACACGACGTCATGATTCAATCAGCTTGTTTAGCCAAGGACACGACAACGTTCTCACGTGAATAAAGCAAAACCTTTGCAGAGTTCTTGGTGTCTGTTCACACGACAACGGTGCTCGGAGTCTCTGAAGATGCCACAGGGATGGTTTTCATTCATTCCCTGACTAACAGTCAACCTTGTGCAGTTGTACACACTGACGGCAGCCTTGACCAGACGGATCGGTGAGTCGCACACAGCCAATAGACGGTTTGTCCTCCAGAAGTTTGAGAGGCAGGGGAGTTTGTCAAACTCAAACTAGCCACACACCGACAGGATGCGTAAAGAGAACAGATGGTCGTACGACCATCAACCAGAGTAAAGTCAATATCAAAGGGGACAAAACACAAGTGGTTTCCAATAAACTACAAGTTTGAAATCAGTTTGTTTAAGGTATGTATAACGGAGCAGCGCACGATAAAGCACGTTTGACCCATTAAAGCAGGGTTTGTCCAACATCAGGTCTGTCAGCCAAAACCAATAGATACTGCCATGAAAGCTGGCAAACTGGCATTAGCCTCAAGCTGTCAGGGTGAGTTTGTAAAAACACCCATAATGCAACAGCGAGCGAAGTTTACGTCCTAAACACCAGACTGACTCTGAAATACTTGTCTGCTACTTTGTTCCATATTTTTTTTCAAATGTATTATTTAAATCAGTTGCAGCTAAATTATGAGAATACATTTTTTTATGAGATATATGGAGAGAAAATGCAGCATTTTTGCATTTTCTTTTTAGACATTTTGTTTTTACATGGAAACATTTTGAAAATGACTGTTTACAAGGACACAATGTCGTTCCAGATCAATTTTGCGTTCACACGGCAGCATTTTGAAAATTAGGCAAGATTACATGGAAACGACAGGAAGACTAAAGATGGTGTAGTGAGCATGGTGGGCCACTCGTAGTGCTATTGGTAGTTTTTGTAATGACCGGTTGTCGACGAAATATACCCCCAAAATGCAAAAAAAACCTTAGTTTATTACTTTACTAAAATTGGGTTTATGTTGATATTCTTATAATATATTGTTATTCCATAATATTTGGTCATAACTGTGGTTTTTTTTAAAAAATATATTCATATTTTCATCGCGTATACTTTGTGTCACAACAAAGACAAACCATCATTTTATAATTTAAAGGTTATTATGGCTTTAATTTAACGGTCCGACACACTCAAAATGAAATTGGGATGCATGTGTCTCCTGAACTAAGATGTGTTTTACACCCGTTAATTTAAGGTATTTAAGTCTACTCAGCTTCTAGTGTCCATTTAATACCAAGAGTAATTAAAAAAACCTCAACAGTGAATCTCAAGCCAACTTTACCATAAATGTGCAGACTTCTGAGGACTCTGTCCAGGCTACACGTTTGTCCTGAAATGTCTTCGGCCGACTAAACGCGGCGTTGCTTTGAAGCAGTCATCTCGTGTTTTTTTCATTATGTGGTCAGTGTCTTTGCTTCAAGTACCTGGACTGTTAAAAATGCACTTGCCCAAAGGCTTTGAGTGAACTTCAGTCAGTTTGAGCCCTTAACATCTTCACATCAAAGACAGTTCCTTCTCACTGTATGCCAGACTTGGTCTCAGAGGTCAGCACATCGACTGCTGCTCGGCTTCTTCCACTCCAATTAGTGTGGTACGGCACGAGCTTTTGATGGAGAAAAGAAAACTACTGTTGAACGCTTCGCAAACCTAATTTTTTTTCTATGTATTTGGGAAGTCAGATGTGCCACGGATCAAAGAATAACCCATGAGATACATGAGATTTTACATAAACTTGCCTCAACCTGCTCGGAAATGTCCTCTGTACAACATGACTGGATATATTAAGCTGGATCCTTTTGATCATGAATCAGCAGATCTTAGCGCGGTAATGAGGTTAATATCACATGGAATAACCTCGTCCACAACAGGATTGTTCTCTTCGACTGAAAAGTCTTCAAGCTCACAGTTTCCATCAGCATTTGTACTGTTCTTGGACAACAAAGCTTTACCTGTAACACTGATAAAATGAACTCCAGATTCAAGTCAACATCTACAACCAGAGACCAATACTGACATAAGATGTAATCATTGCATGTGAACGTTGAATAAATGCACCACTTTCTAGAACTATTCATACCTGAAAACTTCACATTGTAAATTTAGCAACATAAATAAGAAAATGTATCACATAAAACAACCATTTACAAATGAAAACTCCAATTATTCCTACATATTGATACCAACCTGGCACAATTACCAAGTAGTGTCGTACCAATGTCCTCAAACAAGTACTTCAACTTTACACAATGCTGTAGTCTGCTAATGTTACTAACCTGTCACGTAATATGATACTATAAACTCATATTACATAATATGAGTTTAGTTTAATATGAGTACACATAGTACATAAGTTCACTGATGTCCTTCATGAAATTTGAACAGAATTTCCACAAATTACTGACATTGTCTGAATTTTATCACAGGTTGTCTTTGTGACATAGGACCATCGATTTCGAGGCAATTGTGATCCATCATCTGGGGCGGCCCAAAGTTGCACAGGGTATAGCAGCTTTATTGTGGCCAAGAGGTCAAAGTTCAAAAAGGGAAGTATCCTAGTGTTTAGGGGTAAAAATGCAATGCCCTCATGTCAGTATGCAGAGTCTCTGGAGGTTCAGGAAGGGCTTTTCTTTTAATCAGCGGCATCACTGGAAAACAAACACGTAAACAACGTAAGCGACCTGCAGCGACAGCCTCCACCAGGATCCTGGACTGCACGCTCCAGATGAATATTTTAATTACATCCAAGTGTAGTGAGTTCACTTGGGCCTGTCAAAACATTCAGCGCTCTCTTTTCGCCCTCTAATTACATTTTAATTGGGAACAAGGTCCAATTTGCAGCAACAGTGAGAGAGAAAGGGTTCTCTTATGCCTTTGCAGAGGCAGGTGCACAATGTACACGCTGTTGTGCATTAGGATCCATTAAGATGACACAAAGTAGGTGTACATCACAGCGAGTGGCCCGTAGACGCTTCATCGGGAATCTTAAACAATAATTTACAGGAGCCATTCTCCTCGTGTCTGTGTTCTTTGTTTGCTCCCTTTATTATCCTTAATTTGCAATCCATCCAGCAGTGATGAGGAGTCTCACTTCACTTGTTTCATTAACTTTATTGCTAATAATATATTTCATTACAGGCCGTTATTGGAAAGAATATTGCAATCTGCCTGTGATAGCTCACATCCAAAATTGTTAATTAAGTAAATGAATGGTGAAGCTCGGATAAATAAATAAAGAACACAGATTTGCATACCGTAATTGAATGTCACTCTTGGTTATTCTGCTCTTTGAACTGATGGATGGGTACCATCCACACCATAGACTGTAATAATAAATAAAAGAAAAGTCCTCAGCTCACATGCAGAAACACAACAGACAGTCACGCACGCTGATTATCGTCACGCGTTAATCTCCGATATTGACAACGGCACTCGACGTAACATGGAGTCTCTGCAGACAAGCAGCTTGTATCTGATGAGCGGCACACACTTAATCGCATATCAGCAGGCTACGTCGTCATCAATCACCGGAAAAACAGCCAGGAGATTTATTCCACAAGGCCAGCGGTCACACGGAAATGCCAGAAAAACAAATAAAGGAAAATAAAAGGCAATTTATGCAGTGACACTCTGTGACAATGGCACCTTGACCTTCCACTTTTGATATGTGGCCAGTGTCAGTGATGTCGGGGTCGCTGTTAAATGCAAGGAGCAACCCAATGGCCAGCCGACATGTTGACAAGGCAAACGAAAAGGGTTCGCATTCCTCTATAATTTTTCACTTATTGGATGAGTGATATAGTTATAGCAACAAAAAAAGAAGACAAAGATAAAAATCTTAATTATATTACAGCAAGTTGATATTTTTCAATCAAAGAAATTATCTTAATATGTCCTTTACTCAAGTCTGGCCTTTGAAGAAGTGAGAGGACCCATTTCCAGGAGTTTGCATGTTCTCTTTGAGCCTATCACCATCATCATATCATCATCGTCATCATTACGTATTATGTGCCCATACCCTTCAGCTGTTATGTATATAAAATGACCTATACCATACACTTTCTGTCAAACAAACGGTAAATATCTGAAATATCTTCTTCTTTAACAGTTATGGTATAAAATGCTCCTGAATCCCATCAAGCCTATTTGCTTTACAGCCTATAAGATTTAGTGATTATTCAAACAAAAACTTCCATTGCTATTCTGTACATACAGGACATCCTTCCCGTCCCTGTGCCTGATTCTTGTTCCCTGTACTGATGTGTTTCATCTGCCTTTTCCAATGTTTCTTTGTAAGCTTCATATTTATTCATTTACCTTTGGATTTTCAGACTTTCTACCTTCATACCAGGAGTGTCAAAGACAATTTAGTTCAGGGGCCACATACAGTCCAATTTCATCCTGAGTGGGCCGGGCAACTTTAAAGATGTTCTTTGTTGTGGTGCAGTGAGTATGTGTGATGAAAATGTTTGTAGTTTTTCAAAAACCAAATGACTATACTATATTACTAATTATTACAGAAAATTATTATAATCTCAAACTGGCAACCAAAATGAATGGCTTAATCTTGTAGAGACAGAAATATAATTGTCACATTCAGTACAATTAAAGAATCTAAGTCAACAAGTCCACTATTTGACAACTTTAAGTTTCTTCAAACCCTAGAATTTGTAAATTGAGCTCTTCGTCTTCTATACAGCATTATCCAACTCAGGCTCACTTGAGAGTAATTCTCAGAGAGACAGTTCACTTGCCCACCCCAGAGCAAAATTCAACAATACATAATGCATTCATCAATGAGAAACCTGCAGATCATTTAAAATCACTAATAGTCAGGATTAATGTCCCCGGGCCTAATCTGGACTCTGGGAGGAAAAGTTCACATGGTCTGCCGTGTGATTCAAATTGGTTTAATGCTTTTAAAGCATTCCTACAATGAAGCACCATCTGAAAAGCTTCATGAAAATCAATCCAGAGAAATGTGAGAGGAGAACAACCTGCAGGATTTTCACAATTAAGTTGCTGCAGCTCGTTCCCATGGAGAAACTCCACTCCATGTCCATTCAAAAGCTCTACTTGGTTGAACTACTTGTAGTACTTACACCCAATTAAAGCCATCCATTTGGATTATTCTGTATAAATGTCATTATCTGGTTCACGTGTACATTCTACAATGTAATTAATAATCTTAGCTCACAGGCAGAAATACCACAAAGGAAGGGAAGATATTTCTCTCTCATAAGTGGCAAGAAAGTTTCCAAAGAACTGCCGTACTCCAAAAAGTGTAAGGCTGAATGGAGGACAGATATGTAATTGAGTGATAAAAAACTTCTCACCCAATGCAGCTCAAACATGACAAATACCACAGTTTTGCACCTTTCTCCCATTGCCAACAGTTTCCGCATCCAGATGGCTGAGAGTGCATTATTGCCCAGCTAAACACTCATGTCTTCAAACGAGAAAAGGGAAACTAACCTTGCAGAATTTATAGGTACGTAAGAAACTGAAATGGGCTTTAAAATGGGAAATGATGGCTTGATTAGTCGTCATTTCTGCCAAAAAGGAAGTTGGCTGTGACTATGAATACCAACCCGCAGGATGTGCTAGCTTTAAAAGGCGCGTTCATTTCTCTTCTCCCTGCTGAAGTACCATTTTCAGAGCATCGGTATCGCCGGAGAAGATCACACCCTGTATGGGACCGACTCCATCACAACTCCCGCTGCTTGGCCTGGAGACAGATTTAAGAGACAAAGGCGGCTGAGATGGCCGCAAGAATAAAACGGAGCTCTGTGCTAGCACCTAATGAGGATAAGGAAGAAATATCGTCTTTCTTTTCGTTCTTAACTCCTGGAGATGCCTGGGCTGGGATGATAAAGACAGGGGGTTCATTTGATAGAACTGGCTGCGATGGGGGTGGAAGTTTCCATAAATAGAATAGTTTAAAGGTGCCGTCGCCTGTAACGACGGACAAATAGGCCGGGACAACCTTCAGCTATTGCTCCAGTGGTATTGATCACTGGAAATGTGAGAATGGAAGACAAAACATTTCAGAGATATGAAAGCCTCTCAAACATACAAAAGAATAGACTTGTAACAGATGTTCACTATGCTTCATGAAGATGAACAAAGCCGCAGTTGAAAACACCAATCAAAAGAGATCGTAACCTTTCAGTGAAACTGTACAGACTTACACCCCGTTCATCGATCCACGTCCTTCAGTTCACGTCAGGTTAGTGGCAGGATTTAGAACAAAAAAAACAATAAGGCCCCGTTTCCACGACAATGATTTAAAGTAAACATTTAAAACTTTCATAGTATTTTGAGTGTACGTTTACACTGCAACATTTTCAGACCTTCATTTGGTTCGAGTTGCATTTACATTCACTTTGGAATCTGATCAAACCACTTGGGAAACATCACGCAGTTACACCAGCTGCTGGTTTGGGGGCGCTGTGGCCTGAAACAAACCCTGACCATAGAGGAAGTAAAGAAGAAACACGGCTCATTGATTGGTCCAGACCGAAAGCGGAAGTCCCGTCACTTTAACCCATGGTGGCTAGGCTAATTAGCTTGTGGCTAAAGGGTAGCCACAAACAACTGCCCACAAGATATTTTCCAACTTTTTCTTTCTGCGTCTAAATCTTATCCAAATCTCATCAATGCACATATAAAAAACCTGTAATAGTTCAAGCAAGCAAAAAGCTAGAGCCACACCTTAAAGTTGTTGTTTTTTTGTTTTTTTGACCAAAACATCTCAGATTGCATCCATGCAAATGCAATAATAATTCAGAGTATCTAAAGGATAAGGAAACAGCTCTGCTTTCTATTCCAATGCGAGCGGCAGACAGTATCTTATCATGCCTGCAGCATCACTGATTTCACCTGCTGCTCAGAATGTAAAGACGGGCCTGCAAACCTAAAGGAAAGTATAAAAATGTACTTGAGCAAAATGCGCAGAAGCCATTTTCAAGACTGATTGGGATTCTTGGCATCTCTGGTAACGGGGTGTCACCCCATATTGTTTTTGTAGAACTTGCTGTTGCTACAACTTTCTTTGTATTGTGTCCTTGAACGAGACACTTCACCACACCTGTTACTTTGAAAGCAACCGGTGCCAGCTCTTATTCAGGCTGCAGAAGATGAATAGCAACCAGCTCTTTTTTAGCCAAAATTGAGGACCTCATCTACAAATTGGGGAAAGAAACTGCAGTCTGTGCAGTTGTAAGATATATATATCACAGGACAAAGTACAGTCTTTAAGTTGAAGGAGTCCATGATGAGTGCCAGCAGCCAACGGGGATAATAAACCACTCAGTACATCGACCTCCTTTGTTTCCATGATTATCTAATCCAGGCGGCCAGAACAGGCCTGCCAGAGTCCAATCCAGCCCAATTGTCCAGCTTTGAGATGTTATGGCATTAACTGCAATATATAAATTCATGGGCCTTTTCACAAATACTTCGTGCAATATACTGCTACATCCCTACTTTTGCACTGAAAGAAACAACAGATTAATGGTTGTAGTTATTGATATATTATAATATTACTTACTTTTCTGGCCCACTTGAGATCAAATTGTCCAGAACAGTCATGTTTCCACTGCGCAGTATGTGACGGTACAGTATGGAACAGTACAGCCAAGCATACCCAGACCAAACTATTCTGCGTGGTCCCACCACAGAGAGTGCGTTTGAAAAGGAGGCGGGCGTAATGACACAGGTATTTAATGCCAACATGCGACAGTAAACTTTGTGGGACCAGCACAGAACACTCTCACATTGTCAATGTGAACAGCAGGCTGCACTGGAGCTCCTCCTTATCGGACCTGTTCCGTAGTGCTGAGAACCCCAGCGGAAAGGTGACGGAAACTCGTAACCCTTTGGGTAATGGTCCTTTCGGAACCATCCACAACTTTTGTCATGGGAACGCACAACAACCCGAACTGTACCAGCACATTCCGTGCAGTGGAAACGAGGCTCACATGACCCCAGAAGAAAACTTATTTTGACTCCCCTGATCAAATCTATTATCAAAATGACTACAATAGAAAACGCAACCCAAGAATTTCAAGTACAATCTAAAACACATCCATCTACCATTAATCCCCTTGACATTTTCTTGGTAAACACTCCTGTGAGTGAGATACAGGTGAAGTCTTGTCACTTCCAATTAGACGCCGACTCTCCACACGTAGAGCTCCGCTAAGCAAGTGTCAGCGCATCATTAGCTGCAGGTCAAACCGCATTACGCTCAGACGTCCAGATCGTTACGGCCCGACACTGTGGCGAGTCAGAAGCCCACAGGAAGGCGAAGGAGGTGTCAGTGAAAAGTAAATGAGACTTCACTCCTCTCAAATAATTGTACAGTGAGTCTCCTTTTCATTCACAAACAACAGCTTTCAAGTGCTGTTTTTTTGTTGTTGTTGTTGTTGTTTTTCATGAACATGATGTCTGCTGGGACTGAAGACCATGTTTGATGTCCTGCCAAGCCGAGAGGACGAAAGGAGTGCTTCATCAGCCTCACGAGTGTTTACAGGTAAACCCGGCGCTGGTTCACTGAGGCCCACACGAGCCAATCGGATCAAGCAGGAGGTACACATGCAGCGTAAGATAATTACTGCACGGCTGTCAGAGCCGCAACAAGTAAACACCAAAGAGAATAAATCACAAACTGTCTCCGCACAGCCTACGCTCCTCAAAAAAAAAAAAAAAAAAAAAGGCCGGATCTGGCTCAGCAGTGTTTCACTGCTTCTTATGTTTTCTGAGAAGTGACAGAACAGAAAACACCTCTTCATCAATGTAAAGCATATGTTGCCGTGTGTAGAAAGCACAGGTGTATTTGTTGGATAAAATTTAGCTTTGGTACAAGTTTTGTCAACTTTACAAATTATATAAATCATATAAATGTGGAAGATCCTGTTAATACATTTCATGAAATCATAAATTCTGACTTTTTACCTTTTTACTCTCGCTTTTAGTTCTCAATTTAAAAGCATGGTATGAATTGTGATGAAGCTGAATTGGGTCTGAAATATTAAATACTGGAATAACAGTTGATTTACTGATCTAAGGTCTTGTTTACACGACAACGTCTTTTTTGCGCGTTCGTTTCAGAAAAGTTTCACGTTCCCATGGTAATGTTCGGAAAACAATGTCCGTTTCCACGGCAACAACAGAGATGCTATAAACCTGGCTCTGGCTTCAGTTTTAAGCGAGGAGATGATAATCCTGACAAACTCAGGATAAGGACAATGAGAAAAACTTAATTTATCATCACATGGAAAGAGCTTGACCTATCTATCACCACATAAACCGGATGGAAAAGGAGGAAGCATGAATTCAAAAGTTGCCTAGGTCAAACAATTATAACTTTAGTTTACTGGAGCACAAGCATTTATAATTTCAAATTGGCACTTTCTCATCTACGAAAGCCTTCGATGGGGGTTTTTTTCAGAGCCGTCCTCGCCGAGGCCGTCGTCTCGTTGACTTTCCACTGACTTCAGTTTAATTGGAAACGGTTACATCAGATTCCATGTGTTGGCGCGTGGCACACACCTATAATGACATACCATAATCTCAAAGCAGCTTTCAGTCACAGACTTCATTAGTAGCCATCTCTTGATGTTAAGTGATCTGATGTTGTGGCTTCAGGCACTTTCCATTAACCTTCAGCCCTTTTTAAAACACAGGCATTAATGATAAAATTCCCTCAATACAACTTCCAATAACAAATCTATTAGTGCCCAATCCTGGATATTTCTTTGGGCACGCCCCGAGCTAAATGGCTTTTCGCGGCCACCGTTTCTCATTACAGTAGTAAACATTTGAAACAAGATGACCTGTTAACTCAAAAAGCCTGTAAACCGCTCTCGGGCTGTATTATTCTCTGTATTAAACCTGCTACAAGTAGAAATCTGCAACAAGATGAAAAAGGTTTGTTGCCTCAAACAAATGGGATTTTCTGGATTGCAGAGAAACAGACACATTATTTTCTAAGGCCCTATTTACACGGCAAGGTTTCAAAGGAAAACATATAATTTTTGAGTTTTCATTTCAGAGAATTTTTGCCAGCCTTTGTACGTATGAACAGTAACAGCGTTTCCGAAAATGTGAATTTTTTCCCCCCGTGTACATGGGGACGGAATGTTATCAAAAAGTTCAATTTTTTGGAGATTGAAGCTGAGCGTTTTCAAAAGTCGCATTTTCCCCAATGGCCATGAAGACGGAGTCGTAGCATTTTCCAAAAATGTTCTCCCACTTCCACAGAGAGAGTTGAACCATTTTTGAAAAGTTACATTTTTTTTTTTTTGGGTTTCCATCAAGATGGAGCCCTAGCATTTTCAAAAAGTTTAGTTTTCTCACACTTCTACAAAGGCAAAGTCAGAGTGTTTTCAAAAATTGGCATTTTCTCCCATTTCCATGGAGAAGGATTCCTACCATTTTCAAAAAGTACAACTTTCTACCGTTTCTATGGACTAACAAGCCAGCAGATTATTTAAAAAAAAACAACAACAACAAAAAAAACAGGTTTTGAGGCAGGTGCGGGTAAGTTTGGCGCCGTTTCACCCCTGTGTGCCAGCACAGGAGGAGTCGAGCAGAGCAAAGCAAAAAAGCAGCGGGATATTTTGAAATGGATTAATGCTCCCACTGTTCGAGGTTAACAGCCTGTCGCTGGGTTTCCTTATCAGATGGGCGAGATCAATGGCACAAACACATCCACTCCCGGAACAATCTGCCACAGGATTGCTGGACACTGCACCGAGAATGAAATAAAATCATTACCCAGCAGCTCCTGCAGCTACTTTACAGCCATTCGTCTTCTGGCTCGGCGTAAAGAGCAACAGCCATTGACTTGTTTGGGAAGACTGATATCCTTGTTGGAGGACACTTTCAAAAGTTTAACGCAGAGTGATACGTAAACATCTTTTCCCTGTTAAGTGATTGAAAAATCTGATATGTGCTACTTAGGCTGGGGCTACTTTCTCGGACCACCACAAAGTACGACATGGGAGAAATCAATCTGACCAGAGAGCATTACGTGTAACTCAATATCACGAGTGAGAAACAAATGTACTACAGCTAACGGCAATCATGTAATCGGCGCGTCTATGCTGTCGGGCTGCATTTGCATCACCGCAAAATCTATACATTGTCTTTAAGGAGCCCAAGTGGGTTTTGTTTTCCAGCGACAGCTAGAACTATAACTGAATACATTCAAATGCAAGTGATACATATATATATATATATATATGGATCGTTTATGTTTCAGGAAAGTTTCACATTTTCACAGCAATGCTTTAAAGACAACGATGTCCGTTTCCATGGAAATAGCAGAAAATGTGAAAATGATGTAGTTCGGCGCTATACGCTATAAACTTTAACAATGAGAGAACGCAGACATTTTAGTGGACAGACGACCAAGTTGGATTGTTATTCTGGTGAATATATAAACTTGGAGTCGAACGTGTGCAGAACTATTTCTAAACAAAACTGCATACATTTTTTTTAATGAGTTAAACGTTTCAAATCAACTCAATTAAGGCGTTATTTTTGACAGCACTATTATTTATTTATTTATCATTATTTTTCTTTATTATTATTTGTTTATAGGTTCCAATTTGAGGCTTTCAGTGAAATAAATCCCAGCATTTCTGCATTTTAACAAATCATTATTCAATGAGTTGTGCTTTTACCCCACACGACACCCCTGCTTTGTCGGGTTATTTGATCAATAGCTAATAGTGAATAATTGTGTGTCTTCAAGTCGCCCCCACCCCATTGACCCCTGGGAGCTCGGTCTGGATGAAGCAGGACTAGAAGATGGATGCTCTGACATTTATATCCAACAGCAGACGAGGCGCAAGACAAGCAGCTCAGCTGTGAACTGCCTCAACACTTCAGGTCTTTTGTTACAAGAGAAAAAGCGACGTAACCTCGCGCGCCCCTCAGCCTCAAAGGTCTGACGAGGACATTTCAGTGTGAATCAACAGGTGATGAAAGAAAAAGAAACTTTGAGCTGTTGTGCAGCTGCTGAGCTCTTCATCGAAGCATTTCACTCTGAATCCAAAACGTGCTTCCTGCACTCGTCTTCAATCCATCGTCAACAAGAGGAACAGAGACTGATAATAGGTGAGGAGCGAGATCGGCTGTTGACATGAAAGAATGCCTGAGCAGTGTCAGTAGAAGTCTGGTAACGGCTGAGTCGAGGGCGAGGTCACATCTTTGTTTAGTTTTTTTTTTTTTTTTTACATTAATCTTGGAGTAATTGTGTTCACATCAGCTGGTTTGGTGCCAAGCGTCTCTCGGGAAATTAAACTGAGACTGTGCTGAAGCAGCGAGAGCTTCGTTGTTCCAGTGTCACCGAGTTCTGCTCAAAAACGGCACAAACACTGAAATGTCTTAATTGAATTGTTTGACGTATAAATGTAAGTGTAACAAAGGCGTCAATAGAGGGAACAAACTGCACGAGGCCATTGGGTATTACAGGGGAAAGGTAATTATTCACTGTTTTCACTGATGTTCAGCGGTGACGAGCAGCTAAACCAGGCGTGTCGAACACAGATTTTAACCTAGAGCTATACTCGGTAGAGCATAGGCAACGCCACATTTGATTAAGGAAACTGAGCATGTTAGCCGTTAGCTCATGTCGATGCTAACGAGGTAGGTCAGGTAGCAACTTCACTGTGTGAAACACTGAGTAGGAAGCGTATCCATGGCAACAGGCGTTGATCTCCTTTGATCTCCATTAGGGGGCCTCTCATCTGCCTTGTATGGGATTTTTTTTTCACAGTTTTTTGGGCGATTTATTTGGGAAATCTGATCGATCGGTTCTTGGATGATGACAAATCATTAAAGTTTTATGCAATTCAGGTGAGTAGTTGTTTGCGAAAAGTTGGTTAAAATGCATACATTCAAATAAAAAAAAATGCATGAGACAAAAACATTATTGGTCACCCAACTTTCACTAATGAAGGTAATCAGATTAATCATGTTGATAGATTCATGTAAACATGTCAATCTTGACATAATATTGCGTTATGATTCCCATTTGAAACGACGCAGTTACCTTAGCAACTTTAAAATGCAGTCGCCAGCACCACATTTGTTTGTGGAACCAGTTTCTATACAACATGTACATACAACTGGGATTGAATTATACTTTTAGTTCAACTTTATAACTTAACCCTTTATCATGTGGTCACTTCTGAATTCCTCCCCTTTTAAATAAAAAAAAAAAGAGGACTTCCCACTGATGTATTTAATATATATCTTTATTTGCACAAGAAATGCTGCTTTTAGTATAATTTGGGATGTTTTAAACTTGTGTTCACCTCGTGTTTTGCTTTACAGATAGACTATTGCTTTCATTGCATAGAGAAAATACTTTCATACACTTTAGATACCATTTCATCATATTTTGTTGGTTGAGGTTGTTTCTTTTTTCTTGCAGACATGTTTTTTTAGTTTTGTTTGTGCTCTTTCTTGATTTGGAGTGCTCCTGAATGCATCACCAAGACGGGCTTTGAAAAGAGCGCTAGCTCAGAGAAGGAGCAGCAGCAGTTACGTGATGGAGATATAAATCTGTACAATAAAAGAAAAAAATGGAAGCGGTTTTGCATCTTTAAGTTGTTTTTTTTTTTACCCATTCTTGACGTAACGCTTTAAAACATACTTCGATATTTTAGTAAGTGAATTACTGAAGGCAATTTCAGACTTAAAAACCTCTTAATACATTCAATATACATTTAAATGTAATATACCCCCTTTCACTGAATGCATTAGGTTTGTTTTTTAAAACAAAAGTGATATATTTGTGTGTATCGTGTTTGTTTATACACCGTTTTTGATCTATTTTTTAATATTTTCAGAGGCTGTTTGTCATTCATGTGCAATGACGTTTCAGCTGAAAAGACGAGAATCTTTGTCAAAGCAGAGAGGACAAAATATACAATGGAATAATAGAGGATAAAATATAGGAAGTCTTATTTGTCATTACCGAAACTAGAGATCTATAGAGTAGATCAGGGTTTTGAAACACATCATAGTTCATGGGCCACATCCAGTCCAATTTCATCTGCGCTGGACCGGAGCGGTACAATAGTGCCACGACAACCTTTAAATCAACGATTTTAAGTTTTTCTTTGTTGTGAAAAATGTTGATATCAACTAACAAATCATACTTTATTAGCCCCTTTGGGTTATTCATTAACACCATGTGGTGGGCTTCTGCTTTCAGGGACCCACAGTGGTGACATGTGGGAATAGAACCTGTGAACTCCTGATCCCGAGTTTCACTTCTCTGGCTTCATATAGTCTCAAAACCAAACAATTACCACTGAATCACACTGTAATCTACTGTAGTGTAAAGATAAAGATGCCATCATGATACATTCTGGGGCAAAATACAGTGAAATGTCCCCCCAAAAAGTTTGGATTATTATTGATGTTTTTACAAACGGATGGATGTTTTTACACCCCCCCCCCCCCCCCCCCCCCCCCCACCACCACAAGAAAAAATCTAAGTTTTCTGTGAAATTGTAACCATTTACTTGGTGGTTCGGCCAGATTAAAGCATCCTGCCGGTCTGTTTTGGCCCACAGGCTTTATGTTAGACACCCCTGGTATGCAGTTTAGATTTTTCTGTCATGACACCATCAATGAAAAGCTGCTTTAGACTTCTGCTCCTTGATTCTGGTGTGCCTTTTCCTGAAAGTACAAGTTGCCTCGGAGTCTTACATCGTCCGGAAATCATCCGGACAAGTTAGTTACTGGAAGGAGTCCAGCTCAAAAAGGTAAAGGTCATGTGGCGGCGCAGAGCAGCGGGATGCCTTAAAGGTTACTTCTATCCAGCAACATCAAATATTAACGGCATCAGAGTGCGTGACAGGACCCCCCGGCTGGCAAACAAGTCCATTTAAGCACAAGGAGGCGCTTTCCAGGAGCCGCGAGCGTCGTGATGCAACGCTTTTGTCTCGGTGCCGTCCGCCCTGCAGCTGCATCTGGAGAGATTGAGAATCGTGCTGTAGCGCGCGCTGCTTTCGAATGCAGCATTACTGGATTTCCTTTGAAAGGTCACAGGGAGGTGGACTGTGACTTCTTGCCCTTATTTTTCCAGTTATTCTGTATTAACTTATCGATCCAGTTGTGTCAACACGGTGGGGTAAAGGTTACAGGCAAAGCGTGCAGTCTTTGCACTGCTGCCTCATTAACTATGCAGGTAGTCTGGAAACATTCGCTCCCGGTGGGAGGACAAAAAAGATCAAAATGATATTTTAACCTGGAAAATATGCTCAATATTATGCTTCATTATAGCTCAGGGGTCACACTCACCCAAATTCATCTTGAGTGGACTGAACTGGTAAAAATAGAGAAATAATAACCTTTAAATCTAAACTGGATTCTCTCTCTCTCTGCGCAGAGTACTTGTGATCAGAATGTTATTTTCGCGATACAATTAATACCAAAGATGACGATCTCAACTTTTAAATTTTCCCTTTGTTTAAGCTCAAATAGAATACAAGTGAATCTTTTAATTCTTATATTATATTTCTTATAAACGAGTCACTGTTATCAGAAAATGCATTTTAATATCGCTGCAAGCTTCCTCCAGAGCCACATTGGGAAAGCAGGCTGCATGTTGCCAACCAATCTCATCTGGAGTGGGCCGGACTGGTAATATGGTGCCATAATAACTTTTGAATTGAGATGTGGCACAGAGCAAATGGGATGTTGCACTATGGGAGTTTTCACAAACAAACCCAGATCTTGTGTTTGACACCTCTGGGATATTGGAAATGGTTCCCCCTCATTTATGTGGCCGATTCCCAAAAAAGACGGTTATTTTACCTTTTCGAGAGGCCAAAAAGATTAAACACTGCAATAAAAGAAATTGCGGATTCACATTTTTCCTGGCGAGTCACCAAACGCTGTGCCGTTGTTTCCCACGTTCCAAAGAAACACTAACCTGTGATGAAGCGTTCGCTCTGAGGATTCACACGGTGGAGAGACGCGGCAGCTGTGGTCCAGATGTTGGTGCAGAACGCTGGAGGATGCAGACGCTATTCCTGCAGTGTGTTTGTCTCTGGTGTCGACATTTTGGAAAATTGCAATCTGTTTTGTTTTTTTGTTTTTTTGGGTGTGTGTGTGTGTGTGTGCGTGTGTTTGTCGGGATCACAGGGGAGGATTAAACTCATGCAGAAGCCAAAGTGAATTTACACACAGTGACAGTCACTGATATCTTTAAGACATAATTTCTGCATATTTCAGCTTCTGCCTTGACACTTAATTTCTATCACTCTATTAAATCATGCAGGGTCTCCTATTGGAATAATACTGTGTAGTTTGCCTGCCTGGAGTATGGATAGCACTAAGAGCTCTGGCTTCCAGAGCGAATACAAATCAGCAAATGCTCAATTTGTTGCTGGAGGCTTTTTTGTTTTGTTTTTTTTTTTTTTTTTTGATGTAGTGGGATTTTTGTCTGCATTTTTTCCCAGTATTCATATTTGGAGCAGCTTATTTGTGGCATTTGTAAAAGCACATCTTAATACTGCACAAACTGCAGGAATACTGTAACACTACATGATCTTTTCTGCTATTTGAGGGTGTATTAGGTGCAGACCAGACAGTATGTAAATATACAAAATAACGTACTCCGAGAGAAAATCATAATTAGACTGATTACACCTAAATACATAATGATGCATTGGTAGTACTCCAACTCCTAAAAGCTCCACAATACAACCCGGTGAGTTCTGCATGATGTCCTTTATAGAGGACGAGCGATGTCCACGATGTGGAGACTCTTTTATATTGACAATGACACACGCAAGACAGACTCAAATATGTTCTGTCAAAATATCAAGAAGAGGTGAAAGATAGTTCGTACAACAGCGGCGACTTAATCACTCGATGCATTTGGAGCAGCAGAGTTTGCCCGATGTCGCTCATTTACTCCGAGCCATGCCACATGCTAAAGAGTTTCAGGCCGCCTGCAAAACATGATTAAAATACGAGCGTTCTGTCGGAGCAGAGGTCGTTCGTGGCAGCACATCGCTTTCTCCCATCATGTTTTAGTTGTTGACGTACATCTTTAATACTTTGTCAGGAACTTTCTGAAGGAAATTCATAATTTGAATTTAAAATTTAAAAACAATCAGTTTTACAACATTTCAAATCAACTATTTTTGTGGCTTTCTTTGAGAAAGTTGTGCGGGGAGTGGGTGTACACGATGCGGACTGTAAAATGGGTGTGTATATGCTGTATTCCTACACAAACCCCAGGTTACACCACTGATCCTGCCTGATTTTAGCCACGTGGGAAGGGAAGACCCAAGCACCCGAATGGGGTTACAGATAATGAAAACATGGATGATGACCAGACCTGAGCGAGTACAAGCCCTCAGTCTGGACCAAACTGAAGGGTGGGGCGGTCGCTGTTGTCCTTCGCTCCACGACTAAAACTCAGCATCATCTTGAGGATGCGAATCCCCTCTGCCTCGGTTTTATCCCTTCAACACCTCGATGCAGCTGCAGTGAAACCCTGTCGACCCCAGCAGTCCTGCCGACGCCCTCGCCTTCCTCCAGCTTTGATCCGCTGCTTAATAATGGAAGATGGTCAGCCGGGCCAAGTCTTCCTCGTGCTTTGAGGCGCCTCCGAGGCCTTCGGTTACATGACTGCTCTGTACTCTCTGTACACAGCGCAGGAACAGGGGAACCCATCTTCCCTTGCCCAGGGCTCCTCGCCGTGATTTCCTGTTCCTAATGCTTTCTGCTGCCGCTTGGCAGGCAAGTCGGAGGTTGGTGCAGCCGCACTGGGGGAGCCGGCGAGGAGAAACTCTGCACTTCATTTCCATGTGAGGAAAATGAACCGAGAAAAATATCCAAGAAGAATTGCTTTATGTAATCTTTTATGTCTGAGTCTGCATCCTCAATTTATGAAGCTGTAAACAGTATGCACATATTTCATCACTACTAGGCAAGGGATGCTGCGTGTGTGTGTGTGTGTGTGTGTGTGTGTGTGTGTGTGTGTGTGTGTGTGTGTGTGTGTGTGTGTGTGTGTGTGTGTGTGTGTGTGTGTGTGGGTGGGTGTGTGTGTGTGTGGGTGGGTGGGTGGGTGGGGGGGTGGGGGGGTTATTGTAATATCACCACAATATTAGAATGTGAATAATGCATACAATCTACCTTTCAGCGTGAAATAAGACGGCGCCATTAAAAAAAACAAAAAAACCAACTCCAAACTGAAATTGATGAGCATCAGAACCGCCGCTGAGCATTTCACCAAAGCAGAGCAACAGAAGTGTGAGCATCTTCGGAGCAGTGTGATGAAGCTGCTTGGCTGGAGTCAAACATGCACTTTCACGTCTGAAACCGACAGGTGAACACTGTCAACAGTTAGAAGAGTCTTCAAAATATATTTTCATAAAGATCTGGGTAAATGATTTAATTTTGTTGGACCTTTCAGATGCATCTTTAAAATCTAAATACGTGCCAACAGATAATGTTAACAGCTCATGACCGAGTGATACCATTCATGTCCATCGTGTCAGGGTAAGACCAGGCAAACCGACAGTCTCACAGTAAAACACAGAATAGCAGTTTTAGAGAAAAAGAAAAAAACTTTCATTGTGTTTCGTGAGACGGTTTACAGGACAACGACACTCAGAGCCACTGAAAATGCGACTTTTTGAAAATGGCTCCCACGGTGGAACTTTTCAAAAAATGTTCTGACTGTTGCCACGGAAACGGGAGAAGAATAAGCTCCTCCCCATTCTCTCTGTATTTGCCTTCAGACAGCGGCATCGCCGCCCTGCTGGCAGCAGAGAGAACAGTCTGTGGCTGGTCTCACTCGGAATCTCCCCGACCTTTAACCTGCATCATTGGTTGTAAACATCCTGCAAGTTGAGGAGTTTCCAAGCTCACGTAATGTCTCAATCAATCTTCAATGTTTTTTTTCCATTTGATCAGCGATTTAATATTGATATAACCATTTCTAATCTCTTTTTAATCTCTCTGTCTTTGCAATCCTATTCTGTTGCGAGCTGGTGTTATATTCCTTCTGCCTGATTTACATAACTTCTTTATCAGTTTTATTTCCTCTTTGTCTTCTTAAAGGCATTTTTATTACACCTTGTGTCATCAATCACTTTTATTACACCGTTTAATCCAGTTTCATTTATTCCGCCTTGTTGTCCTGACTTCACCTGTCCTGTACTCCTGTCACTCGTCTCTGACGCACGCTGTGCTGCTCCAACCTGCATGAAAGCCGCTTCACAAATTAGCCTCTATTGATTATCGTCAAGGAATTCTGGGACACGTCCATCCATCTATATACGGTCTGTTTCAGGCCGAGGTCAGGGCCGCTGGCGCCTCTCCCAGCTGACATTGGGTGAAACTCAGGATACGCTCACTCTGAATTGGTTGCCAGTCCATCAGAGCAGAGGAAACAAATGAGGACAAGCGCCCCGTTTGAAGTTCCACGCCGCTAGCTTAACTGCAATAGCCTTTCAATCTACGATCACGAAACGCGTTGGGACGAGGAATCAGTTTTTTCAACGACCCGACTGGATCTACCATGCAAGAGCACAAGCATGGTTAATGGAGAAGTGGGAACACGCTCGAGTTTCTTTTAAAGCATCCCAGAAATGCGTTTTTTTGTTTGTTTGTTTTTTAAACGGGGATGTAAAAAGATAATTTAGCGAAAATCTGTTCATATTATTTCCTCATTGTCAAATAATATTGATTTAATTTATTGGTTCAAAATATTTGCCTCATCGTGGCCTGTCCTACTCTGCCTCCGACTGGCCCGTCAGGTAAACATAGGCTAACCTTTTCGAACACGCAACGCACATATTGCCTTTTTTCCCCCCCAATTATTATTATTATTATTGTTTGTTTCTCTTCTTTCTTACTTTTTTGCACATGTAAATAGACAAACAAATAAATAACGTCCAATGAGATCAGTGAATGCAGTGAGTACCAGCCAATCGCAGGCGGAGTATCGCTGGTTACGGCTTCATCATCGTAGGGAGAAAAAAAACAAATCACCAATCTGACTCATAAATACTAAGCAGAGCACCATGGGGGATTTGGAGGTGGTTGTACGCAATGCTGACTGAAAAACCTATGTCATATATCTGCATGTACCCTGGACCACACCGCTGCTGCAGAGTCTTGCTGGGATAAAGAGAAACCAATGAGATACACTGATGACTGATATTCAGTTCATGCAGTTATTTTGTGTCACAAACATGCGTCTTCATACATCAATTCTTGAGCTTTGCACAGTGAAAGTCCTACGCGAGAGCATCGGCGTATTGATGTACGAGTTAAGGTGAGGTTGCACCATGGGAGGATGGGAGCCACGTCCCGTTTCCACGTGAATCAATACTGTTACAAGTCTAAATGGTGAAAAACGTCCAGGTCACACTGAGGAGGAGGAAGAGGAGGAGGAGGAGGAGGAATCCTGGATGAGGCTACATATAGTCGGGAAGAGGGCTGGAGTGTGCTCGTGGGTAAAAGGTGGCATATATTCATAAATAGATACAGCCGGAAAAAAAGAGAGAGAGAGAGAGAGAGAGAGAACACTGTACTCTTTGTCATCCTGAACACGGGGATGTGATATAAGATAACTTTAGAGACATAAAACAACGCTGTGCTTGCTGAGCTGCATGACAGACCACAGCGTGGGGAGAGAGGGAGGCCACTGCAGTGGATATACGGGCTTGTGAGAAAGCTTTACGAGAAGAAAAGCCATCAACTTTCTATCGCTAAATTTCAGAGGCAACATCAGCTTCTCTAATTAAGTACCAAGAACATCAACAACAACAACCTCTGCAGGTCTCAGAATATGGTCCAATAACTCTGAGTAACGCTGGCTTTCCGGCGTGCTGTCATCCAGGGAGAAAGCCCAGAACTTTTACATTCCGACAAAGTGGTTTGTTGAGTAGTCATGCTGCTTTCTTTATGCCCGTACCCGGGAGGCCATACAGCCGCCGGGTTGCTCAAGTTGGCCGATGAAAAGCCGGAGAGTCGGGATTCACAGCGAGTGCCTCGCTCGAGAAGTCCCCCCCCCCGTGGCGGCTCTATCTATTAACATGTTCTGTTTGCATTCAACCTTTCTGCATTTCACTTGTGTGTGATTACGGCCTAACAACCAGGAACCGTCCTGTGACTGGCGTTCATTCAGACGCTGCAGACGGAGGCAATCAGGTACATTCAACACCTAAACACGTCGCCTCTCAGTCTGAGCACATTCAAACCTCTATACAGCTCGCGACCATTTCTCACAGCATCCCTTTCTCTTAATTGGTTGTTTGCGATGGAAGGCTGCTTGGGGGAAGAAAAAAAGTTTAAAAATCAAGGTTTTCTTACCTTTTTCCAGATGGTTTTTAACATCTTTCAGTTGATTAAATATGTTGCTTGTCAAGCTGCTTCAGAAACGACCTTGATAAATGTTTAATTTGAATATCCACTCATCTACAAACGATGTGAGTAAAATCGAGTTATTTAACTGAAACGACATGATTTAGGGTAAAGTTATGCGTTATATGGTATTTTCACACGACTCGGGGTCACTGAAAATGAAACTTAAGTTAAACCGCTCCCAATATGGAACTTTCGGAAAGAGCTTGGGCTCAGTCGTCATGGAAACGGGAAAAAGCAAGACTTTCAGAAACGCTGCTCCTGTGCAACACCGCCGTGGTAAATAGTCCTACTGCTCATTCATTCTCACCCCGGTGACAGCTCCTCGGAGGCCTGTCGGCCATGATGGCTGACTGCTCACATATTTAACTCGGTTTTCTAGTATAAATTTGATTTAACTTTCATTTGTCATGTGTGGTCTCCATATTTTATCCTTCCTCTGAGCCAGGTCGGGAACAATAAAGTTGGCTGCTCATCGGGCGAGCTCCTTGAAGCTGCTCAACGCTCAAACACAAAAAGTCTTCACATCTTTTTTCCCGAATTTCAGGTTACTGCAACATCAAAATATGGCCCACTGGTTTCCCGATTTAGAACAGCTTACAGACATTTGACCTTATTCAGTTTTTGCATTTCCAAATCCAATTTCCTTTGCCTGTTTTGATCTTTCCCCAATTCATTTTCATGCTCTATTTTCAATAACAGTATTTCTTCACGTTGTTCAAATGTTAAACCTGCCAGAGTACTGACTCCACTCTTACCTTCTCTACCAGTGAGAATAGCACCTTCTGGCAGCTTCGCCATTATGACACTCCTCAGGTTTTCCTTTGTGTGTTTGAGCGCAACATAAACAGAGTAACGCTGGGTAATCTGTTCCTTGGTAACATCCAGAAGCTCTTCAGTGAGCGACTGAATGAACTCACCAGTAGTAGTCATCCACACCAACCAAAGCCAACGCTCACCAACAGCAAATCGCAAATACAAAAGCGTTTCCCCTCACGAACTACCAAGCCAAAGGAATGAACTGACTCATCCAGAGCCTTCATGCAGGTACTTGTGGCAGGTACTCAGTCACAAAAAAAAACAAGAATATGATCCCGAGCCAATGGCTCCAGTCACTTTCCCCATCACACCAACAAACCCCTTGGAACAGATTCTATTAGAACCTGCAGGTACGCCTGACACAGGAGAACACGAGTCACAGTAATACACTCACGTCTAAAATCCAAATGGAATTAATCAAGTTAAAACTCTTCCAACGAAATATTGTGTTTGTGTAAGTGTAACATTAAAAAAAAACGAAAAACTGGACTCGCCCTGTTTTGTCACGGCATGGCTCAGAAGAAGGAACGCATTAAGACCACACAGGGAACATTAAAGTTGAATAAAATATAATCAGGGACCTAAAGAACACAGCGGTTCAGCTCAGATTCTTTTAGGCTTTTGTTGAGTTGAACCAGAGAGCTTTGGTTCAATGGCAGTACTCGCTCCTTTTCCAGCCATGTAAAGAAACTACTTTCACTGTTAGACAGCTGCCTTTTTTTCCCCATGCACTTGTTTTTTTTTACTCTGCACTCAAATTGTAAAGGTGAGCGCCCCAAGACCTGGAAGAGCATGAAACTTTTATGATTGTTAAGTCCTGACACAGAAAGCCTGATACATCCGATCTGCTGGTTTGGTTGTTACTTGTATGCAGGCACACAGCCTGGGAGGCAGTATCTCTTCCAAATGGGAAAATCAAGTAACTGCTTGCTTCCACACACACGCAGAAAAGAGTCAATGAAAACTAAAACAGATGTAGAGGGAGATGTTTGACAAGCTGATATAAACAGAACTCATAAGAAATGTTGATGTGTCTCCGAGATGCTCCGATGTTTTGCGTTCGCAACTCGATGTGAAACTGATAAAGCATTATGGCTCATATGGCCACACTGTGGCGTAGTGGTTAGTACGCTCCTCTCACAGCAAGTTCATCTCCGGTCTGAGTGCAGGTTTGGGAAACTATGTTTAGTGATGCATGTTCTCCATGTGTGTGTGTTTGGGTTTACGCCAGTTGAAAAAAGAGACTTGTATTTGATGGAAATGCTGGTAGATGGGAATATGAGTGTGTCATCCTGTGTCACCTGGACGCTGTGTCACACCCCCAGTGAACCCAAGTCACATAAAGTGGTCGTAGACTAAACTAAAATGCATTTTACTGCATATACCCATCCTGTGTCCAGAATGTGGCCACATTTGGTCGCTAATTAAACGGCAATGTTTTCAAAATTATATGCAATCCCACAGACACACTGAAAACAATGATGATATCATGCCAGGCCACCAGTTGGCGCTGTTAGTGATTTGTGTAATGAAACCACACACATGCAGCAGAGAACAATAAGCTATGAACATTAACAAAGGGAGAACACGGACATTCTAGTAGAAAGACGATCAAGTTGGATTGTTATTGCAGTGACTGTCAAAATAAAACCCCAAGTCCCAGGAGAATATGGACTGGGAATCATAACACGACAGAGGAAAACACTGTCCATCTACTGAGCACGTGCAGAAGAACTGTTTACAATAGCCATGGTTAGCATGAGTAAAAACAGTTCAGCAAAGTTGTGTTTTTCAAAAAGTTCCACCTTGGAAGCCGTTTTTAAATTGTTGCGTTTTCAGTGGCTCCAAGCACTGTTTCAGTGTAAACGGACGCCCAAAACTCTACTCAAGTTTTCACTATAAATGAGGCCTTGATGAGCTCTGGAAGTCAAACCACGTGCAGCTCTAATGGGAGAAGATGACACAAGCAGTACCTGCTTATAAAGACCGACTTGTAAATATTACTCCAGGTATTAAAGAGTTAATAAAACTCTCAGCAAAAGACCAGAAAGGAATGACACCACATAAAGGCTTACAGCAGGAGTTGTAGCAGAACCGTAAGTTTTCAGAGAATGTACAATCACAATAAAAGAAAACGTCCTCTGTCAGTAGACACACGGAAAGTATAACAGCAAAATGGGATTGACTGCAGAATAGCCTCCTTCTACAAATTTAGGGCAATCCATCAGCCGTTGTCCAGATCATAGAACTAAAATAATGTTCTTTAATACCCTTTATCTCAAAGCACCACTCTCTCATTCTTATTTTCAAGTTTCCACTCAAACTGTCACACCGAGTAAACTTCAGTGTTTCTGTTTTGCTTTTATCTTCCAAAGTTGGAACAGTGGATGAGAAGAGAGCCTAACACACTGACAACCTCTTTCAGTCTGAATCCACGGTCTTGCCGTTGAGGACAGGGAGTAAAAGAGGAAGTATTCAAGGAGCAATGTGTCAAATTCAAAGTCATTATTGGCAAAAAAAAAGAAGAAACAAAAAATGGTAGGATTATTTATCGGTGCACTCAGTTTGAAAAGAGAAGAATTGAAAAGAAGTTGGCAAAATTCAAGAAAATACCTATAGATTTGTTGGATTTGTTGGGTTTCTCTCCATTAAAAGCACATAGAAATGACTGTGCTGTATGTGGTGCTAGAAATATCTAGCTACATCAATAATCAAGTTTGGTTGAGTGTCCATTTACGTCACAACAACTTTTTAAAAACTGCTTCCAAGGTGGGACTTTCTAAAAGAAAACGCTCCGACTCACCCCTCTGCTTCCAAAAAGTGAAATCCTTGCCCAACACTGCAGGAGTTTAAGGACTAATCAATATATCTATCAACTACAAAAACTGAATTCATAGTTATTATCATAAGCAAACATGTTTAATATGATAGAAGCACTTCAAGCGACAATAGAAGCCCTCGGAATATTCTCAGTTATTGTGCCTTCAACTGATTCTGATCCCTACATCAGCATGGATTAGCGCTCTCATCGCTTGTGTGTTTTTCCAAAGAACGATCTGGGACGGTACCATAGCATCAATTAGTCATGTAAATGTCATCATCATTATTGAGGCCGGGTGTTGATTCCTCTATTCTGAGCAGCAGGGTCTAAATGAGAGCCCAAAATGAAACGAGAGGAGTTGCGGCGTCTCCGCCGACGGTCTCCACGCAGCTGCGGATGAAATATTAAACAGAGACCTCCGGGCCATGACAGCTATCTGATTGGCAATAAAAACTACTTGGAACAATTTTAAACGGCGCTAATTGGAAGAGGAAAGACAATGAGGTATGGCAGGAGAGGAAACACAATGAGAAAGTTCAGAGATAGCATGTGATCGCAGATCGCGTCGAATTATGCTCCCTTTATTCACTCTTGATTTAATTTACAGGAAAACAATATGTTGTGCCTCCCCTCCCACCTTGTGCGCCTCGCCATCTGCTGTTTGCCTTATCGAGATGTTGTATCATGTCGCACCTCGCTCTTGCAGAGGCCAAGATTGCCTAACAGTACCCCAATTTCTGCAGAGATGGAAAAAGTGAAATGAACAAAAGTCCCATATTCTACACAGACATATTTTCTCTCGGTGCACAGTGGAATGAATCTGATCTGTGGCCATCTCAGAAAATGTAATCACACTTCAAGATCAAAAAGAAAAAAAGAGAGGATTAGGCATGCAACACTACCACCTTTTTAAAGTACAGAGACGAGTACTAACCTTCAGTCACCTGCCAATACACAGTACCAATACTTATTAAATGCCATAAAGCCTATTTTCTACTCCAATATACCAACAGTACGCAAAGGCGCAGCTCGAGAGGCAGGGTGATGACGTCATCGTTTTCAGTAAATGTGCATCTTGTCCATCCACACGTCAAAGCCGAGGCAGCGTTTTAAATTTCCCCCCACTCTGGAGCCCGGTTTTATAAAACCACGCCGTGTGAATGATCGGCCAAACACGATGTGGCAACATGAAAACAACGTTTTACATCGTGGACGGGGCCGGAGCTGCTGGTTTTACATGAACTATATTTCTCCTCTTGATATTTTGTCAGAACATAATTTACAGTCTGTCTTATGTTTGTAATTGTCATTAATGTTGAAGAATCTCCAAACCGTGGAAATCGCTCCTCCTCTCTGCAGCCGCCGGTACCGACACATAGTACCCACCGAGTACTTTTCACAAGCACAAGCACTCTGTGCGGTTGCGGCCCCGACACTGGCATTGGTGTCGATGCAGCCCAAGAAAAGATAGTCTGAGTTTTGCCCCTGGGTTCAAATCAGGGCGGAGGCAGATAGACAGAGATGTGAACATGGTGAAAACCTGAAGACTGTCAGCGCGCCGCATCAACAAAGTCGGGTTTCTCAGCGCCTCCTCTCAGGCTCCTGATATGCTTTAATAAATGTTAATAGAATACAGACTGCTCGGGGTAGAGTTTAGGAATTACAAATTGCTCAGCTCATTCGCAGGCATCCGTCCTCCAGGGACTTCTTGGACTCCAACACCTTGACACATTCCCTCGAGGGCACGGGCGGGAAGGAATGAAAATTGTGCAAGAATGTAAATTGACTGGAGGGAGAGGCTGCCAAAGCGAACCGCGCAGATGGTTGCGTGGAGCTGGCAAGGGATGTCGGCGGGGTGGGTGGGGGAGGGTGAGGGAGGGTGGGGGAGGGTGCACACGACTGTCTTTGGCACACTGCATGCATCTGGCACCAGTGGCTCAAAAAAAACAAAAAAAAAAACCCATCCCACCAAGCAACATTGCCAACCTCGTCAGCAACGACACACCCCACACACTCACCCACTCCCCTGTGTTCGGTTTATCTCACCACCCAGCATCCAGGAAAACAATAGGGCTGCGAAAATCCAGCATGTGTCCCTCCACTACCACGGTGCGAGCGTGCGAGGCTGGAGGTTTATGGGTAATCTCGTCCCAGGGCTGACGGTGTCACGCAGGACTGGGTGGTCACCGGAATGTCAACCACACAGAAGATTTGAAGCTGAGATCAGTGGGGAGTTTCTTTTCATCATTAAAAAAAAAAAAATTAAAAGATGAAGTTGAACACAAGCTGCACCTGCAAAGTCAGACATCATGGTTTGACTTGGTTTTTCAGACCTTGTGGAGAGCAATGATTGTAGAAACACCCACAACATTTCACTTTATTTAGCACCAGGTTTCATTAATGTTGGCTTTATATTGAGATTGTAGTAATTTACTGTTGTAATTACTGTTGTTGTTGCCATATCTCTGCAAAGACACATCGTTTTCAAAACAGAACAGATGATACGTCTTCATTGGAAGCGTTGTAGTGTAAATGGGGAATGAGAGTTGAGGAAATGGTTGTATACTTAGAAATTCCACGCACACATTGGGAGAACATGCAAATCCCACACAGTAAAGCCCTTAAAGTTTGTTGGTTTTTTTAAAAATAGATGTCAGATAAAATGGGTAATTGCGAACTTAAAACATTACACTGAGACCATTTTCAATGCATTCTAGCCTCGTACAGAAAGTAACCAGTTTGGTTTTTTATTGGGTGTTTTTGCAGGTTTAAATAGATTCTGAAAATGTCTCGTTACTTTAAAACTCTAAATTAGTGTCTCGCGCCGGGGACACAAATGCACACATACGTTTAAGTTTTCCATTCAAACTTTAAATTGGCAGCGTAGAAGCACAACATGTCATGTCTTATCCTTCAGGGGCATTGCTAATACGTTTGACCTGAAGCGTCCCCCGCTGTCCTATCAGTAAACCAGGCAATTATTGTTATCTATGTAAATGTGCAACTGAGAAAATTAGTGTGCAGAGCAGGGAGGGGAGTCGCGACGTCAGACTGAAGAAGTAATGTGAGAAACTATTTGGAGTTTGATAGCAAAGCTGGACTGACGTCACATGATCCATTACATGCCGACTCAGTCAAAAGCAACTTTATTAGCTGCCTGTGACATTAAATTCCCTCTGGAGTGGGACAGAGAAGGCAACACGGCACAAGTCACTCGATTTGCAATCGATGAGTACACGTGTTGCGTAATTTTTTTCGCATCAACACAAAGCAGTTAGAATCGAGCCGTATTACGTTAAACACAGCGCTCTGTACTTGAAGCGAGCAGCAGAGCTGGAGAAGGGGCTCGACGGGAGCGTGACTCATCTCCTCTCATGTTTTACATGCAGCCGAAGCGCCGCTCTGCACCGACGTCGCATCTCTGTCTGCTGAGAACCATGAGTGCATGCTTGATGAAAGGAAACATCTTCCAGTGTGAAAGGTTTCACACAAATGTAGTTATATCATGATATTTTTCACCTGCTTGCTGCTTCACCACCAGTAGAAGATCCTTTTCAATGCAGTCTCTATTCACTGACCGTGTTTGCAGCTTCAACCGGTCATAAATCCTCCTCATTGAAATTCTAATATTGTCCAGCTAAAGGATTGCAGCTTGGTTATTGGGGTCATAGACCTGTTGTAGTGGGTTGTCTGTTTTATAATTGGGATGCATTATATGTTTAAGCCTGGTTATCAATTTGCTATCCTGTTGAATAAAACAGCAATGGAAACATTTTTCTTTGTGAGCCAAACTCATGTCAGACTCTCTTAAGAAGAACCAAACTCCTTAAAGGGGTCATATTATCCAGCTTTTCAACACTTTCACATGGTCTCGTTGGTCCAAAAACACTGTATTCAAAGTTTATTGCCCCAAATCCAGCTTTTCCTCCATTTGAATATTGGAGGAATATCATAGGAGCTGCATTCAGAATCTTCTGCGTCTATGTGAGGTGGACTGGCTCCGCCCACACATGCCCATCTTGTTAAGAGGAGGAAGTACTTCCTCTCGTGGTGCCATGTGCCAGAGCAGAGCTGAAGAATTGTGGGAGGCGTCAAAGGGAAGAGCCTACCTTGATGGGGATTGGCTAAACCCCCAATGACACTATATACATATATATATATCTGATTGGCTCGTTGATGCAACAGACTTTTTAAAAACTGAAACAAGCCAGAGACAGAGAGGACAGACTTTCTTCACTTTGACAGTCATTCCAGGTCTGGGGACGATTATTACTGTTGGAAAACCATTAGAAAGTGATCTTTGCACACTACAACCTCTTTAAACCAGACGGCGACCGTCTAAAGTCAATATGAAGCTAAATCTGGAAGCCCTTTTCAACTCCAGATGGATTTATTAGACGTGACAGGAGACTTCAAAATGACATCCAATCTTTCCACCAAGGGTGTCAAACTCATTCGAGGTCAGAGGCCACATACAGTTGGGCTGTTTGTGGCCTCTGAACGAAAGTGAGTTTGACACGCTTGCAGTCGTGTCATTTGAAACGTGAAAATCATCAAATGTTGATTCCCTTTGTGCCTGTTTTTTGTGAACAGCTGTCAAAAATAAGTTGAACTCTCCAGAAGAAATCCCTATCCATACATACATTCTATCTTTCAAAAGAATTGCAGTATAATCTGTAATGACCGTTCATGATATTTGCTTATGAATAAAACTGATGTACAGCGCCTCCTTTTGTGCCACCGTGTGCCAGACACTACTTCTCTTCTAAGCGTCTCAAATCCCAAATGTCCTGTGCAGTCGAGTTAATGTGACATAGTTCAATTTAAACACTATAAGGGATCATCTGTACAAGCAAAAGAGACCCAAAATGTAAGTTTAATTACCGTCAGCCTGCAGGTCTGAGGCTGAGGGTTTTACTGGAATGGCTTGTACATCCAGCCTCATCATTTATTATCACATTTTCTACTGAGCCCGTGCAGAGACAAGCATCTTGGCACTTTAGCATGCATCTCATTAATGAGTTCAACTGTACGAGACCAACAATCTGGTATCCATTTACCGCCTGCGAGGAGATTCCTGCTAAGACCCAATCACTTGGCAGGGACCTGGCCTCGCAGCATCCAAAAGCAGCGGCACAGCGATACATCGAACACACTGGCAAAAAACACACAGCGGCGTCTTATCTGCACTGGCACGCAAACAAATTCACACATTACGAGGGCAAAACATTGGGGCTGACAAACTCATTTCACAGTCGACAATGTCTCACATTTTGATGAGTTTTACAACAAAACAATGTGCATCTGTCTCCATATTGAACACAAACTCTTAAGATGCTCATTATTTCTGAAACGACTTC
Source organism: Blennius ocellaris (assembly GCF_963422515.1). Lineage (NCBI taxonomy): Eukaryota > Metazoa > Chordata > Actinopteri > Blenniiformes > Blenniidae > Blennius > Blennius ocellaris. Next base: position 6,706,568 of record NC_137657.1, read on the forward strand.
AGCACATACAGGAAAAGCAGCAACAACAAAACGGTAAACACTGCATTGGCAGATTTCATGGATTTGTAAGATTGGTTTTGAAGTTGACGCTCCAACGAAAGGCGTTTACAGAATTAGCGAAAAAATGTCACATGAAAAAAAAAACATTTACGTAGGGTGAGCGTAGTGTTGTAGGCTGGTGTGATTATAAAGGTACTTTATCATGCAATACCAGCAGGACGGCGTCAGAACTGGTCCACATTCATCCTGCAACTGAAGAAACCAGGTTGAAAGATAAATCCAATGTTCATTAGGAACTACCTTCATCGTGAAGAACAAAGTGTCTTTGCACACAGCCAGAATCTTAACATATTCCAGTTTGACCTGCTTAAAATGACATCAAGGAGACAAGGAGAGGACAAGCGTTTTGAAAACGCTCCAACTTCGACTCCATAAAAAAAAAAAGTTAAAAAAAATACAATTTCTAAAAACTGCTCCAACTCCTTGTACCCTGAACCAGCCAATCACAGAGCAAATCAAAACCTGAACAGAGTCGGAGTGTTTTCCACCCAGAGAGACATTTTCAAATACCGTAATTTCCAGACTATTAAGCTGTAACTACCACATTTAAAAAGAAAAAAGAAAACTCGGACTTACATGATGTACCTGAACGCATCACCCTTGTATTGGTGGCAATAAGCTTGTTAACCTATAAAAATCCAGAAATGAGCAGCATCTTTGTTTGAGCAGTGGGAGTCAAAGTGGATGAAAATAGTAGCGGGTTATAGTCCGGAAATATCGGTATTTGCATTTTCAGTGGCTCTGAGAAATGTTGAGTAAACGAATGACCAAAGCACAACAAAAGTTTTTGGTTTTCGCTTGAAAACTTTGTGTAGAAACGAGGATATTCTCACTACGAGTTAAGAGTGTTAACCACCACAACACCTCGCAGGCCTTTTTCTTTGAATCAGTAATGCAATTTCATCCCGGTGGCAGGTGGCTGCTACGTACAAGAAAATCAAACAAGACACATACTCGCCTCTTTTACCTTTTCTGTCTTTAGCAGCTTTGCCCTCAAACATCAAACTTCTTACACGGTGACATTGCTGCAGAGATGTGTTGCCAGCTGCCCGTTGCCAGCTCATGCTGATACACTCTGTCATGAATGATAAAAAGACCTCCCAGTGCAGGGGAACAGCAAGAGTCAAGTTCACATTTTTGTATCATCTGCTCTCCAGAAGAATCTTCAGACAGACAGAGGATTATGGATCCAGTCCCAGCCCACGCCGCCCGGCCTCACCACCAGCTCCTGCACCGGGGAGGGGGTCTGCAGGGAGCTCTCTCACACACACACACACACACACACACACACACACACACACACACACACACACACACACACACACACACACACACACACACACACTTTCAAGAGCTCTCACACAGACAGAGGCACCGCCCAGGTTTCACCAGCAGGGGGCGTTTCACCAGCTACTGGGACTCGTTGGCTGCCAGGTGACCTGTCCTGCTGCAGGCTGGAAAGATTCAGCAACAATTCCCACTTATCCCTCGACTGGGGAACCAAAACATGCCGTTCTGGGGTCAAATTCTGTGATTTACATCTTTGTGGACAGTCAGTCAGTCTCTAAATCTTCTCTCGCTCTACACTTTTGTTACTTTTCCTTCAACTTTCACCCCTTTTGAGCTGCTGGGATGAATACATGTGACAAAAACAATACCAGTATTACGGCACGTTGTGTAATTTCTTGTGTGAAAACAAACTTGTGGTTGCAATGTTTTGCAAACTACTGAAGCGAGATTTTGATTATGAAAGCATGTTTGAATTCTTTTGTATTGTTCCTGTTTGAGTACTATGAGCACTCAAGTACTAAATGGGGAATATTACTGTAACTGCAGCCCTGTCACTGTTAACTCTTTAATTGTTGGCTTTTTAACTAGTGGTTATGCAACTATTGGCTTAGGAGTTCTTTAGTGGCTGCAACTAGTAGGTCTGTAACTCAGGTGGCTTCATGAATGAAACACTACTTGGTGTCACTGTTTATTATTTCTGGTGCCAGTGAGTTAAGAGGTGAACGACCAACATTCTAAGTCTCTCCAAGCAAACAAAAAAAAAACATCTTGTTCTATTAGCAAAAAGATGTTAAACTATCTACCTATGTACTTTCAATAAATATCGATGCTCAATTTCTAATCTGCCCAGAAATAATCCCAGCGAGTGAGAGAAGACCGAGGAGAGCCCATTACCCACAAAGCATTTCATTACCATGATCATCGACCTGCTTCTCGGAGTTCTCCAGTTTCTGCCTGGGCCAAATGACAGTTTGTGACGAATGCGGTTAAAACTGAAAGTGAAGTTCATCCATTATTTCAGTGTAAACAATACTTCAAGCCATGATCTCTAAGGCTCTGCCGCATTGTTGTGTGAATGATTTACGACACGCTACGCCGACTGAACTCCTCCACCATTGGAGGCTTGTGTGTTCGCAACAATATCCCACACAATGGCGCGCCACACACACACACACACACACACACACACACACACACACACACACACACACACAAACAGGCCTGCTACAGCCTTGCTGCGACCCTGTTTTAAATTACCTCTTTGTGATGCAATTACCCCCCTTGCTGCGAAAGATGATGTTGGCTTTTTGTTTCACCACCATTTGTTTTCTCGGCGTGTCCTCTGCAGAGCATCTCGACAAAGCCTCCATGACCTTGTCTCGCCTTCAATTTAGAAAATGCTACCCAACGGTTCAAAAACACAACCAAAGGCGCTTCTCTGGGGATGGCTGGGATTCACAATTGTCAAACGGTTCCCAGCGGAAACGCGGGGAGTCAGAATAGGAAATGGGATGTTTAATGATGTGCTGAAAAGGTGCGTGTGCATGCATGCGGATTGAGTGGGTGCGTCTGTGGGAAAGCTCGCCTGCATGAGCGCGGCGGGAATCAAGAGGGAAGACGAACGCGTTCCGCACCTGGTGTTGTTGCTCTTTCTTCTGCCTCGTGTTTCGCGTGGTCACCGTAAAATTACTAGTTCGGGAGAGGGAGCCACTGAAGAAGTGCTCTCTTCAGCACTTGTTCAACTTATGAAAACAAAATGTGAAACTTTTGCTTCACTTCACAAAGCCTCTCCGAGCGCACACGCTTTGCCTACCACTTCACAGAAGCAGAGAGACTTTCATGGCTGCAACTGGGTCTGCTGCCTTTTTTGCTGGGAAATAAAAAAAATAAAAAAATAGAGTTTGAAAATATTTATAGGAATCCTAATATACAATATGCCAAATGAAAGCCATTCATCAGATTATATGCGAAGTTGCGTCCTGATTCGAGCAGGAAATCAAAACAAGATTGCTGCCAGTGTCGCTAACAAAGTCCACAATTATGTGCTTTTTGTTTCATTGGGTCCAGCGAGGGCTGTTTGGCCCATAAAACTCAGTGTGGGCAGATGGCTGATCAGTAAATTACGTATAAAACGCCCGTTAATGTCAAAGCCCACAGACAGAAAACAGATAAAAAGAGCAAATGAATTAAGTACTGATAGCCATTATCACCATCCATTTATCTATTATGAAATCCGTCAACCCGACCCGCACCTCCAAGCCGCCGCGTCCTCACTTCACCTCCATGGCGACGACAATCAATCTTGTCAAAAACACAATCAAGGTGTGAAATCAACACAGAGCTGCTTCGTCTGTTGCAGGCCCGGTCCGGGATGATTTAAAGCGATAGTTCAGATATTTGAAGTGGGGTTGAATGAGGTTGAGTGGTTGAGTAGGAAGAGATATTGCGAGCAGTTGATCAGAGCCAACAGGTAACGACGTTGAATCCAGGATTCAACGTCGACGACGACGAAACACCAGACCTGCTATCTCTCTGAAGTTTGCATGTTTTCCTTTTGCAAGGAGGTTTTCTTTTCTCTGGTTTAACTTTCCCGCCCATTCTCATGACATTTCAAGTGAAAAACACATTGTTTTTGCATTTTCATCTCAGAAAAAGCGTCACGTTTACACGATGACGTTTTGAAAACGAGGTCAGTTTCCATGGAAACGCTGAGCATGCCAGGCTATGAGTTGGTGCAGTGTGTTTTTGTAATGAAACCACGCACACACGCAGAGAAAAAATACGTTACAAAGATAAACAATGGCGAGTCCATGGACATTTGTAAGGATCGTTATCACAGAATTGTTATTACGGTGACTGTCAAATAAAACGTTCTTATTTTTACTTTTTAATGAAATAAAGAAGTATATAAAAATAAAAAATAAAACCAAACTGAGCCCAAGCAATTCCAGAAAGAGTCGGTTTTCCCGTTTACACATCAATGGATTTTGAGCATTTTCGAAAAGTTCCACCTTGGGAGCTATTTTTAAAGAGTTGTGTGTTCAGTGGCTCGACCAGCATTGTAGTGTAAACTTGAAATCGTTGCCATGTCAACAGGGCGGTCGTATCTTGATTCGAAAGGATGCCGGTTCGATTCCCAATCTCCGCCTGCCAACATGTCAAAGTGTCCTTGAGGAAGACACTGAACCCCAAACAGCTCCCAATGGATGGAGTGTGTGTGTGTGTGTGTGTGTGTGTGTGTGTGCGTGCGTGCGTGCGTGCGTGCGTGCGTGCGTGCGTGCGTGCGTGCGTGTGTGTGTGAAAAGCGATTTGGGAAAAGCTCAAGCGGTGGAAAAAGCGCCACATAAGTGAAATCCATTCACCATCCTCGCAATCCAAATCTGGGATTGTTACATTGATCATGTGTGATTATCTGCCTCCCTGGTGCACTTGGCGACCTGTCCATGATGTTATCCTGCCTCCCGTCCACAGCCAGCTGGGATTAGCTGCAGCCTGCTGTGACTGATCAAAGCCGTCAAATCCCTCCGACGCAAACGCCGCATTTACAAGTTGCCGGTCCACTGCTGCCTCCGTGGGTTCAGTTGTTGCTATTTACCGTTAGATTTAATCCCCGCCACACCTCGTTGTTTGTGACACCAAAGTCACAAAGTAGCCAATCAAGTTAAGTGGTTTTCCCGCAGCTGCAGTGTCCTGCCAGCTGTTAATGCCGATTTTTGTCAATGGCGTCTGGTGGCCTTGAACTAAAAGTTCTAACAATACAGTTTCTCTTCAGAAAGAGCCGTCTGTGGGCGAGATAAAACCGTGGCAATATCCTAATTACAGTGTACATTTGAACTGCTATTGATTTTTAAAGTGGGTTTTCTTTTAGGTGGCTAAAATATGCTTTGTTGCAGAGACCCATCACTGCAGAATGCTCGCCATTGTGTCCACAGCTTCCTGCTTCCTCCCCCCCAAGGTCGTGGTGACCTCCATCTACTGTCCATAAATGCTTCAAACGGCTCGACCATAAAAAATCCAAACTGTCTTTTTATTACTTGGAAGAAGAAAAAAAATGCTTTTTGGCAACTTTAAATTTGTTGATACAAAACCTGTGAAATTGTGGGGTTTTTTGCACAAAGATTAATGGAGAGTCTCCTTTTTCTGAAGCAGTTAAAATCACAGCAAATCTCTGAACTAAGTACATGATGTATTTTCCAATTAATCAACAGTTTGTTTATTTTCCAAAAGATTTGGTTGTTTTGCATTTCTTTTTTTAAGTACTACATTTCTCAGTCATGTGTGATTCATAGATAATTTCTATTTTAACCCTTTGGATGAATTCCAAAAGGTTATAATAGATTATGGATTCCAGGACAGAGTACTTTACGCCGCGTTAGAGTACTTTAAAAGCAATAATGAAATATCACCAACGTTCCATTTAAGTTGTACTTTTAAAGTGAACTCCTACTAGCTTCCATTTCTGGTCAGTTTTGTTGCAGGATTATGCTTTTTCTCTCATTCAAACCACTACAATGCCATTTCTAAACCATCGTTGGCAACAGTCGGGCTTTGGTGTCAGCCACTCGGAATCAAAGAGCCACGGGCTTATTTCTAATCTCACAATTCTGCACAGAGATCCAATAATCAAACAGGGTGAAATCCATCATAGATGCCGCAAAGAGACTAATTTCTCCACCAACAGTGGCCCCGAGAGACTGAGGCAATGCTGCCATGTGTTCTGCTGGCAGTATGAAAACAGGAAGAAAAAAAAAGAAAAGAGAAATGCGCACAAAATGGCTTTACAAAGACAATCAAAGTCGTCTAGCAATACCTGGTTGGAATGTTTGGTTTGCTTTAAGGCACAAGAGCAGGTACAGGAATGGTGCAAAAATACAACTGTGGCCATTGTCAGCTTAAACTAAAAAACAAAATGGTAAAAATGGATGATTTTTCCACCACTTAAGGAGGCCCCCAAAGCACTTTACACCGTCACATCCACCCACCCACACACACACAAATGGAGACTTGCAAGGCGCTCAGTCCATCCAGCAGTTTGCGGTTCAGTGTCTTGCTCAAGGACACGTCAACATGTCAACACGCAGAGGTGGGGAATCAAGCCTGCAACATTGTGATTGAGAGACGACCGGAGCCACGGAATACTCTTAGAGGTGAGAGTAATCCCTGACTTTAGAAACAGATCAACTCCGGATTCCCTTTAACAATTATTCAAACTTTCAGCCGTTATTGAACCTCGAGTTTTTTTGTTTTATTGAAGTATAATAATGGGGTTAAAATACTGAGTTCTTCAATATGCCATGAAGCCTGTGGAATGGTGAGAGTAGCAGAGTCATTATTTGTGGGAAGATATGCTCTTCCTGACTTATACAGTCTTTTAAAGTTCTGACGAAAAGAAATTCAAGTCAACGCCGACGTGCCGAGGCTGTTCTCCAGATCTTCAAGCCTTCGCAGGGAGAATAACCCAGAAGGGTAATTCAGACTGAATCTTTACATAACTGCTGACCAGATGACTACTGAATACAAAAACTGCAGACCGAGCAGCTTTTGTATTATTTAACAACCGGGCGTCTGATAAATGACAGACTGAGTGATTGAAAGAAAAAAAAAAAAAATTGCAATCTCTTTGTGTTTACCAACATGCGTATGTGTCGGCATGTGCTGGAATACGTGACCTCTCAAAGTGTACGACTGCATCAGTGCATATGACGGGTGGGGGGGTGTGTGTGTGTGTGTGTGTGGGGGGGGGGGGGGGGGGGTCGGGCAGGTGGGGGCAGAATCGGTACACAAAACCACGTTGGAGCCGTCACAAGCTGAGCTGAAATTGGATTAGTGTCACCCGTGATAAGGCGAGAGGGTGAAAGAGGGAGAGAGGAGAAAATTGGAAGAAAGGAAACGGCTATTTCACCACCGCCGCCTCTCTTCTCCACCTACACCTCCACAATAATTTCATTTCAGATTCCAGGCACTGAATGCATAACCGCACTGCTGTGCCGTTATGGAGCCGGCTGAAGTTAATAGAATATTTATATGCAGACTGTGGAACTCTGAATTTCCTTTCTTTTCCTAACAGCATGCAAACTCCCCACATCCCTCCACATCCATGCCCCCAAACACACTCACTCACACACACACACACACACACACACACACACACACACACACACACACACACACACACACACACACACACACACACACACACACACACACACACACACACACACACACACACACACACACACACACACACACACACACACCTTTCTCTACTTCTATCTCTTACTTTTAGATATGGCTTTGTTAGCATTTGACACTATTTTAAGAGCTAAATGAGCACCGTATTTCAGTTTAAAGGGCCTGTCAAGAGAAAAAGGTGCATGTGAGCGGTGTACGGTCAGGTGTTATTAGCTTCATCGCACCGTGCCGCACGGAACCGGCGAGAACGCCACACATCTCAGCATCAGACGCTTGGAAACGGCGATGGAAGATTCAATTAGGCTAATGTGCAGAGAGACAGAGGAGGGAGGATACAGCTGTGCAGGCGTGTGATGAGCCACGGCAATAATCTGGACTGATGTTGCCAAAATGCTGCATTAAAAAAAAAAAAAACGAGGCTGGAGGGAGTTAATCGAGATCTAAAGCAGAGAAGTATAAAGCGAGCAGGTGGAGTAAAGGATACCGGGGGAAAGATAGAGATGCTGACAGGTGAAACTAAAAAGAAGCAGAGAGAGAGAGAGAGAGCGAGAGCGAGGGAGGGAGGAGAGGAGCGAGGGGGAAGATTTCACTGAGGAGCTATAAATACAGCAATAGAGGCCCTCCGCTGCTGCATAAAACCACAATAAGAAGCCCCAGCATTGTTAGCATTCAGCTAGCGTAGCATTATAGCCGCCCCGCTCCCGCTGTGTCTACAGGAAAACCAATAAGAGGAAGGCACCATGGGATTTCTTTTTTTTTTTTTTTTTTTGCAAGAGAAATGTGGCATATTCTCCTGCAGTTGGTGGGAGGGATAGAGAGGTCGGTGCTGAGCGAGCGTATTGAAAGATAGGAGAGCGAGGATTACAGATAGACTCCCATCAGGCACACAACCACCGAGTAATAGCAGTTACAGCTCCTCCACGGAGGAAGAGATATCCATTTTGCTTCATATCCCTTAGCTTTAGTGTAGTTAGGGTCCCCACGACAGTTATCAGGTGCACACTTTCATTTTGAAGGGGCTGCTGGTTGTAAACAAACAGGTGTTTATGGTGCAATAATAATGCGGTCTGACTCACTTCTAGGTCACCGAAGTGGATCCAGTGATTTGGGATGTCTTTTCTGACACAGTCTGAGCAGGTGAAGGTTAAAGTTTTTGATCAGGGACCCACAGTGACGGCGCCTCAATGTGCTCATGCTTCCATCAATGACTGTATTCACACACCCTTCAACACCTCATCGCAGGTTTCTCTCTTTACGTCAACGCTAAACTGTCTCTCCGTACCGGGAATATAAAGCTTTTACGTGATGTAAATTTCAAAATGACTCATGATAAAGTATTACTCTGCAGTAACTCCACACTCATGTGTTGATAAATTAGGAATGCTAGCAGCTGATTATTGTCTATGGCATCATTTGCACTGCAACGTTTCAAGTTTTTTTGTGTTTTCGTTTCAGAAAAGTTTAACGTCGACATGGTCACAGCAAAAACTGTGAAAACGAAGGTGGCATGTTTGTTTGTTTTTGTAATGAAATGACACACAGACAACATTATGGACATGGAGTCATGTCCATAATCTTTAAAAATTACTGAGATAAAATAAAACAGCACAAGAATTTTGATTCACAAGGAGGGGAGAAGTGTGGCCATTTGAATCCAATGCAGTCCATACAAAAATTTGAACGTTTTCATGACTACAACACTGAAACCGTGATGGATGGCGTCTGCTATGCGGTCCTGCAGGTAGGGCGTCAGTACGGCATTCAACAACGGGTCTTTTCTCTGGATTTCACTCGAGAGTGTTGAGAAACGTGGAAAAATAGACTTGAATCCTGGATCAGATGCAGCTGCTGCATGGCAGGAGCGGTGCCTGGCGCGCCACTCGCCGCTTTAATGTGTTAATATAAGCGCGGAAATGAAAACTGGGGCATTTCCTGACACACACGCAGCCGTCGTTCACGGGAGCGTGGTCTTAAGGTGCTGACATGTCACAGGATCCCGCGGCGCTCGAGACACTTCGAGGTATTTCTGAACATCATGCACATTTGAACAAAAAATTGGATGTTTACCTGTGCGACATGTCACCCGGAAACATGTAAACACTGGTGTTTTTATGCTTTGACAGGATCACAAAAAATGATGCGGGCTGCCGAGGCTGAATGAGCCCCGACTTTGCATGGCTTCCCGCGGTGACCCTGATTCTCCCCAGAGATCGGATCATCCCTACGTTAGGCTGGCTGAGCCCGATAACTCCTCCGACAGATAACAAGCAAGGACAGAAAGGAACCGTATATGGGTTGGAAAGGAAAGCGATACCACCTGTACGTGTGGCGGGGGAACGAAGCGGGCCGTGCGGCCACTTGTTATAGTGTGTAGTAGGTGTGTGCGCTCGTGTTGTTCATATCAAACAATGGGAGGGAGGGTTTTTTTTTTTTTTTCCTTGGCTCCCTGTTAGCGTTTGAAAAATGACATGAATGGACACCTTTTTGAAGCCGCAACACCTCTCTCTTTGTGGGGAAGGAAGGCAGGAAGGCAGGGTGTAATATTGGCGGAGCAGAAGAAAATGAGTCATGTCATCTTTAATGAAAGCGCCCACAGCATCTGTGTGGAGTTGTGGTTGGCACCATCAGCACATTGTTATCTCCCTCTGTTCCCACCGGCTAAGAGGCGGCAGCAGACCTCCCAGGCCACCATGTGGCAAAGTCACACTCACGGCCATTACAGGCAGGCAAAGAAAAAAAAGAGGGGAAGGCTTGGAGGATGGAGGTTGGAGGTGTGTGTGTGTGTGGGGGGGGGGGGGGGGGTTGAAGAAATGGAACAGCGAGTGTCTCATTATCGCTCTGAGGAAGAAGTACAGGTTAGCTGTCGGCACCTCTTTGGTGGCCGAGTGGGAAGCAGCGGCTGCATGAAGAAGCCTAATACTGTTTTCTTAATTAAACCTCCACATGATAGCTGTTATCCCTCTCACCTTCCGGGTCAGGATTTTAATTCACACACACACATATATATATATATATATATAAATGAAAAGTTGAGTAATTTTTCATTGTTCATGACAACACTGGGTCTTTTGTGAAGGAGAATAATGCTTTGAGTCAGGTGTGTACAGTTCCAAGCAGGGCAGATATAAAAGGCCACAAATGTCATGAAATGACAGAATGCCTGATCTTCCCCGTCTGGCCTCACTAAAAGGCCAGAGCCACTTTTTTTCTCTCTCTCTCTCTTTTAACTTTTAATCTAATTTCCTCCTGTGGAGAGTGCAGAGACCAGCAGCAAATCAAATGGTGTTCTAACAGTGCCCCCTAGTGGAAACACTCAATGATAATCATAAGTGTATCTCACCCATCTGAGAGTTCTTTACTCATTTAATAAGCTTTTTCCAAAAGTGCCTGGTTTGATTACAATCATGAATTAGTTTTATTTATTTTTTTAGTCTGCAGGTCAAAACTGTCACCAGGATACAAGTCATTAAAAAATATGTTTATCAGACCTTCAATGATTGTGTGGTTGATAATATTTTTTTTGTGTGTTTTTTTAATAAATTCATTCAACTTCATTTCACACAGCAACAAACGATGTGAAAACCTTCACAATGTCGTTTTCTACAGAATGTCTGTCGGTTCAACCTGCACCTGACTGCAATTATGCAAATTCAAGTAATTAGTCAAGAAACCTGGCAGCCCTAATGAGTAGTTCCAAATGAGTACAAGCTAATTTCTGATAATGAGCCTCACATTGTGCACTCCGGTTTACACGGGACAGACGCCGACGGCTGGTCTACACATTTCAAGTGAACACACACAAAAAACCCCTGTTGCGTTTTGTGTGTTCGTTTACACGACGGTGATACTTGGAGACACTGAAAACACAACTTTCTGAAAACACTCGGGCTCCGTCCGGGCTTGACAGTGGAAGAGCTGCTTCTCCACATCATGGCACTGGGAACTCGCTCTTCTGCACATGCTCAGTAGATGGACAATAAGAATGTGTCATGACTTCCCCTCCAAATTCTCCTGGCACTTGGTAGTTGTTTGTTTTTTTGACAGTCACGTTAAGAACAGTGAAACTTGCTCTTCTATGAATATCCCTGTATTCTCATTGTTTTTCTCTGCAGCATGTGTGTGTGTCATTTCATTACAAAGACGAACAACAGTGCCAGCTGGTGGCCTGGCATGCTAACTACATCATTTTTAGTGTTTCTGCCATGTAAACAGACATCGTTTTCAGAACGTTGAAGTACTTTTCTGAAACAAAAGTGAAAAAAAACCCAAAACCCTGATCACTTGAAACAGTGGTGTATTTAAACCTCTTGCCTGAGGGAATCCCAGACACACAGCCGCCACAGACTTCCTAAAACTGCATGCGAGCTCTTGGAACATTTGCAGTAAAAAGTATGAAGAACATTTCTCTTTGCTACCTGCCACAAACACGCCTTGGCGCTTCTATTTTAGCTCGGGTCACCTGTTGACCTGACAAGCAAGTGTCAGGGGGAGAGCGTACCTGTCAGCTGCAGGTGGAAACTCTCAGCGGGGAGCGACGCTGCAGCGCCGGCTGGCACAGTCGGAGCCCGGGATAACGCAGGTAAGGAGACTCCTCTTTACACCTTTGTGCGCTTCCATTAACCTTTGAGACTAATATTGTGGAGTTTCATTGCAGGGAACCGAGGCGTTAACCACATTCTGAGTAGCTTCGTTCGTCCTCCGGCTTGAATTTTCACTGAGCAAAAAAAACAAGAACAAAAAAACCCTCCAATCAGCAGAAACAGAAGACGTTACTCTCTGTCTAAAGCTGGAGTCTGGGGAGGATATTTAAATTTATGAGGTTGTGTGCGACACAGGTTAAAAAGATATTTATCCGTGTTCCTCGCTGTGTGTGGATGGAATACAAATTGCACATCTAACTTGTGATTAGCCCGCTCTAATCTGATGAGAAGACTTTGCCAGGAGCCTGCACTCTCTTGGAAGGTTGTGTTCTCGAAGATTTATGGCATGTGATATTTCAAACTACAGATCGGATAAGAGTCTGCATTTTTGGACGCGCGCTCGCCCCACCTGGTCTCCTCTCAGCTGAGCAGTTTATTAGGCAGCAGTCTGGAGGTCCCCAACCCCCTGAAGATGTACGGGCTGTATCTGGAAGCAGTGAACGATTACATCAACGAGTCCTACGGCGAGGATGTGTGGCGGCTGATCGAGAACCGGGCGGAGATACCGCACCTCAAGTTCGTCAGGCATCAGATGTACAAGTACGATGTCTTTAATGAAACATTTACACAACACATAGCTCACCTAATGGAGCAACCTTGTGTACAGATACATATTTTGCTTCTGCTCTCAGAAATATGACCTAAATTTTTTTTTAAAAGAAGTAAGAATTCAAAATATTTAGTCTGCGGCAGAAGTGGATTGTTTATGACTTTTCATCCAACATACTCACAAGGACATAGATATCCAACACAGCACGGCCGGTATTTACAATGATTGGGTTTAGAATATAAAGGATTCTAAATATTTCATTGGATATCGAGGTAGTTGCTTTTTGGGTTTTTTTTTTGCACTGTATTAAACCCCAATTTGCGTTCACACTAGTCTTCTCTTTGTCGTCGGCAGTGACAACCTGATCCTGCGGCTGGCGAAGGCGGCGGGCGAAGTCCTGGGGAAGACCCACGATGAGCTCATGTACGCCTTCGGGGTTTATATGGTGAAAAGAATTGGAAACTACGGATATGAACGAATCCTGAAGGTGACCCAATTCATTCCTTCGCCACCTCAACACATGAACATGTTCTCATATCGACAGTTATTATATCTGTAAAACCTCCTCCGGCACATCGGGGAATAAAACTGATTTGGGTGTTTATATATAATGAACAGTAAAAGTTAATTTCATTGCCTCCAGAATATTTGCTGAAATAAAATCCCCCATGGATAAACAACGTTTCAAACATTTCCAGAGTCATAGAAAAAACTAAAATCTTCCTGCATATAAAGAATCTATTATTACTGTTGAGGCTGAAAATGAACACTGAAGGTGTAAAAACAGATTTCATTATTTCCCAATGGAATGTTAAAGACTGTGTTCATAGTCACAAAAAGTTGCTTACACATTGCTCGTTTAGACCAGTGATTCCCCACCAGGGGGCGCCAAAGACTCATGTCCACCTCTGCTTCCACTATTACACATAATTTACCCTTTAAATCATTTGAACTCTTTTCTTCAAACCATTGATACAGGCTCCCTTCAATAATTATAAATATGGTACAAAAAGATCATCTCTACCTTCATCAACAATACAGTATAGATACAAGACTGAACTAAATCTTAGTTTTAACATTACATCCAGTTTTTACTTAATTTTCATGTTTCTACTTTTTGAGAATTTGTATCAAACATGAACATCTACTGTTCCTGGACTGGAAACAGTTTATTTTTGGGGGGTTTTGTTTCTAATCTCATTGATTTACTTGTAGAATTTGAATCATCCAGAACTCCTGAGGTCATCAGAAGGAGGTTTACCGAAGCCCCATTTATATGGAGTTTCAAGTGGAGACGAATCATTTATGCACTTTTGTTTCAGGAAGATTTTGCGTTTACACCGTAACAACAATGTAGTTAGCATGCCCATGTAAACTCGTGTCAGGATGCTGCTATAGAAGTAAATTTGTCTTCCAACTCCCCCTCCACACGCACACATGCAGGTGTTGGGACGAAATGTGCGCGACTTCATCAACGAGCTGGACAACCTGCACGAGTACTTTCGTTTCTCCTTCCCAAAAGTGCAGCCACCGAGCTTCTGCGTGGAGGAGGAGTGTGAGACCAGCCTCACGCTGCACTACCGCAGCACCCGCAAGGGCTTCACGCAGTTCGTCAAAGGTAACAAGATGGCCGGGGGGGGGGGGGGGGGATAGACGCCAGATGCCCCTCTTCGAAATTTCGGGATAAAATCTCAAAGAGCCTGAAGGAGATTGGGAATGCAACTTCTGTGTGATATGAAGGATTGAAAAAGTAATTTGCTTGTGTGTACACAGCGGCTGGGGCAGCTTCCTCTTATCAGGCACACTCACAGTAAAACAGAATAAAAGACCAATGAAGCATTATATATATCGCTCATGATGCTTACACAAGCCCATTCTGACCAAACCTCCTCTAAATTGACCTCTGTGACCAGTGTGTGTGTGTTCTTGGATCCTTCAGGGCAGCTCTCTCAAGTGGGAAGGCAATTTTACAACACAGATATCGAAGTGGAAATCCTGTCCAAGGAGGAAACCGAGAAGATGACGTATGTGGTACGTACTCAGACTTTGATCGAGAGTCCCTGCCGCCTCGTAGCGGGTCACCTTGACCCCCGCTTTGGCTCAATCAGCATTGAAATGATTCCATCACCTCGGCGGAGATGACAGGCAGAGATCTTGTTTACACTCGGAGCGCAAGTGTTTATTGGACGGCGATAAGTGTTTATTGGGATGGGGCTCTGGGTAAAGTCAAATTTTCAGGAGAACAAATATGAAATATGCAACCCTGTGTACCTGTACTCGTGTGATGGAGAAGCTGCCACCACTATCGCCCCCGTGGTTCCAGAAAAACAAGTCAATGCATTTCATTTCAGACCCTCGCGCTTCTTCTGCATCTGAATGTTGATGCAGGTCTTTGGCTGTGCTTCGAATTAACACTTAAGATCTGTTCAATAAAGAGTAAAACATTGAACACACCAAAATACTCATCAATACTCTCAACAAGTCACCTTAGTCTTGGTCTTTTTTGATTTTTTTGGGGGGTATTTAGCATTTTTTTTCAGACCAGCAATATTATTGGTATCATACTATAAATATTTATAGATTTATTTATACTAGAAATACAAATACTTTATAAATATTATATGAAACCTCTGCAGACTGCATTGTTAAATCTTTTAAAGTCCACAATGTTGTAAGTTTTAACCCGACTGGGACCTTTATGTTGGATGACGCTTCGGCAAACATTGTTTTATTGTACATCTACTGAGCAGACTTTCAGAAAAGTGGCATTTTTCCCCCGTTTGCATGGAAACAGAGTTGGAACATTTTCAAAAAGTTGTGTTTCCACGAGTTTCCAAGGAGGGTGGGTTGTTTTTTCCCGAAAAGTTCCAACTTGGAGTTATTTTCAAAAAGTTGTGTTTTCAGTGACTCCGAGCACCGTTGTCGTGGCAACCAAAATACGAGTGCAATATGTGGCATAAACTGGCCCCAGTCACAGTTGAAATCATAAAATTCAAAACTAAAAGATGTATAAAAACAATCAGAACCTGTATTCAGAGGTCTCCGTCTCCCGCTCCAGGTTTACAAGATGAACTTCGACAACGCAGCCTTCAAGCACCGCATGCCGCAGCAGAAGACGGCGCCGAGCTACGAAAAGCTGCCGCTGAAGCGAGGCATCTTCTTCGACATGTTCCCGTTCAGCGTCATCTTCCGCCGCGACATGACGATGTACCGCGTCGGCGACGGCCTCAAGGAGGTCTTCTCCGACCTCCAGGGAAAGAAGGTCAACGAAGAGTTCACTCTGGTCAGGCCCATGCTGGAGTTCAGCTGGGACAACGTGAGTCCGGACGGACGCAGCCGCACGGACACGGCAGCTTCTAGAGCTTCAAACTTGCCCTTGCTGACTGCTCTGCCGATGCCTCCTCTGTTTACAGATCTACACCCATTTGAACAACGTGTTTGAGCTGGTGTCCAGAGCCGTGGTGGAGAGCAAGCAGAGGGTCAACATCCCCAAACTGAGCAAGGAGGAGCCGGAGGAAAAGGAAGAGAACGAGAAAGCAAAGAGGGAAGAGGAGAAGGGTACCGCGCTCCCCGTTTCAATCTTTGGTTTCCCCATATCAAATCCATAATGTATAAACCAGGTTCATTTCAAATGGATGGGATCATGAAATCAAATCACCAGAGGTGTGTGGATAGAGCAAAATCAAATATTTATGACTTAATCAAGCTTTAACATTACACCTCAAAAAACACTGCTTTCTCAGGATGCAGATGTCGCGATACAGATACCAGTGTCTGGTACCAGAACTCGTACTCGAGAAAAATCTGTGAGCCAACCCGGCGAGTATTTTGACGTGATGCGTCAGGTATGCCAAAGAGGACGAGCGATGGCCACGGTTTGGAAATCCTTCAATATTAATGAGAATGACAAAAGTAAGACAAACCGTAAACCAGGTTCTGGCAAAATATCAAAGGGAGGAAAAAGATAAGTCGCTCAGTAGTTTAACTGGTCAGTGAATCATTTTACTCTTGAGCCATGCTACATGCTTAAGAGTTTTGGGGTGTTATATGCTAAACATGATTAACCTATGAGTGGTTAGCAGTGAGCTGTGGCGTCACCAGAGCTCGGTCCACCATCTACAGTACTTGTAGCGCTTTGCGTAGATAGACGCTAGGCAGTGCGCTAGGCGTACTGTATATACAGTCTCTTACTGGAGCCTTCAAGGCTGTTGGAAGTGACGTAGCGCCGACGCAGAAGCTGTGTGGAGGAGGTTCACGACAACCTATAGCCTTTGTGTACCTTTTGAGTACAAATTACACTAAATAAGAACTCGTAACAGTACTTTGTATCGGCTGAAGGTTAGTCATTCTTGTACTCGACCTTTAAAAAAGTGGTATCAGTGCATCACCAAGCAAACTATCCCAGGTGTATTTTTCAGAAATTTTCGAGAATACACGAGAGTTTTAGAAATAAATAACTTGAAGCATATTGCATGGGATGTAATTACAAACCTCCTATCCTAATCTCGTGTTGTCCGGAGCTACGCTGCTGCTTCCTGAATACGTGATTGAAATTCACGGCGCCCACTTCACATCCTTGTGCCCTTCTTAACTCTCGTCCTCCGGCTCATCGGGTCATCTAATCTCCTCCTCCAGTGTTAATGTGGATCCTCTCCCCGCAGAGCAAAAACCAGCGGAGGAGATGAAGAGCACGGACCAAGAGTACAGCAGCGCCCTCACCCAGTACAACAGCTCTGCCAACGCCGGAGGCGAGGACATCGAACTGCTGGCCTTCCAGACTGTCACTGGTCAGAACCTTCAAGCACTTCCAATAACATTTATTAAGAACAGAGTTTTTTGGGGTTTTTTTTTTTAACAAAATGAGAAAAAATACCTTGCAGCTTTTTTGAGATGTTGGGATATGAACTGAGTATAAATGTCAAATGACCAATGTCTTCCTGGCTATATTTAACAATCATTTTATGAAATGCGATTGAAACCCAAAAGCTTGTCGACTGTGTCAGAGAACCTCAGACGTCTCCTGCTCTTCAGGGAAGTGCAGCGAGACCATCTTCGAGGATATGCGCGAGCCCCCGAAGAAGCCTCTGCACCTGAAGGGCCAGATGAAGTACGTCCCCCAGTGGGACTCGCTCATCTTCCTGGGGACGCCGATGTAAGATCACAGCCTCCTGCCGGATGTTGATGTCAGGACACGTTACAGAGAGTCTAAAGGCCGATCCATACTCCATTAGAACAAGGAAAAACATTGATGTCATTTTATTCATCCGGCGTTTTCAAAAATGGAAAACGCAACTTTTTGAAAACGCTCCCAATCCATCTGTATTGGAAATGCATGGGAAAGCTACATTTGAAACAAATAACAAAGTGCAGAAAATGTGTTCCAAGTAGAAAAAAGAAATCACCTCAGGCTGTCAAAGCTGTGGAATGCTGTAATACATGAGTGTTATTTTTTTGTCAAAGGACAGCAGATAAATGTAATTCTGCTGACTGCTATTATACTTTGGCCCTCAATAAAACAGACGTCTCACTCCATAATCATTAAGACTGACTTTAAAATAGTGAATACAGTGTCAAGATTCTGATGAAAACCTGTGATTCTGTGTGTTGCAGTATAGAGACTGTGGAGGACATGATAAAAATGGGCGTCTACGTGAACGACCTGAACCTGCACGACTCCAGCAGAGAGCTGATTCTGGCCGGGACTCAGCAGTCGGCCGAGCTGCAGCTGGCCCTCGATCAGGTGAACATTAAGCCTCCACTCCTCCGTCCACGGAGACGAAGCAGCCCGGAGTTCAGCTTATGTAAACATTTACACACGACAGAGTTTGAAGGTGGTTTATACGACCTTAAAGGTGTCGCCTAACGTATTGCAGAAGTTATTTTGAGGGAGTATGAAGCAACCTGACCAGGTGAGTCCAGGTGAAAGCTTCTGCCAGCCTATTGATTTCACCCATTAAATCCACTTCAGCCATGCAGGAGAGGTGTGGATTAGGAGGATTAGAGGAGGCAAAGAGGGATTTTTTTGAGCTTTAGCCGAGGTGAGACTGTAACTGTAGACTCATGTGTCCCGCTTCTGATCCTCCAGGAGCAACAAAAATATGCTCAGCTGCAGGAAATTATTAAGAAGCTGGATGAAGAGAAGAAGAGGGGAGACTCTTTGCTGTACGCCATGATCCCTAAAGCTGTGGCCGACCGCCTCAGGAAGGGAATCACTGCTTTGGAAACATGCCAGGTACAAAGAGACCGCTTTTTGGAAACAAGGACAGAAAATGCCCACAAAATGTGAAAACAGCGATGTGCTACATCGAGGTCAACGGTTGCTTTACACTTGTAAATTTGTGCCATCTTAGTTAATAGCACAGTATGACCAGAGCACTTCTTGCATCTAAAGCAATGTTGAAGGACAGAGGTCATGACGCCACCTGCAGAACAATGACCGGTGAGCTCTGTGCTCGCCAGGTCTTCCCGGACGTGACCATCCTGTTCAGCGACGTGGTGAAATTCAACGAGATCTGCATCCACATCACGCCCATGCAGGTGGTGGACATGCTCAACGAGATCTACATCGTCTTCGACACCCTCAGCGAAAAGCACAACGTCTACAAGGTCGGTCCGAGATGGCGCCGGGTAGCGTTTCACTTTGTCGGATGTGTTTGACATGCAATTTTAATATAGTTCCAAGTACATATTCAGTAATGATTATCTTTACATTTCTGATTTGTTCTGTAAGGATGGGGATGTAAAATATGCTTTCCCAAATTGGTTGACAAAGAAGACATTTATTTTAGTGATAAAACTAAGTTAGTTTCCTCATTTGACTAAATGAAGTCCGTGTTTCAAGGCATGAAATGACGCAGACAACCAGAACTGAATAGCAAAAAATACCAGCATAAAGTCCACAGTATGAAAAAACATATATGTCATCCATTGATATAAACTGGGAAATATCACATTTATTTATTAAATTATTTAACCTTTATGTCACCAAAAAATATCTTGATTAAAAATGTATTTTTCAAGAGTGTCCTGGACAAGACAGACGTTGAAGTTTCAGACAAAACAGGCATATAAAGCACAAACCATATAAGGGAAATATGAAAACATAAAAAAAATTGAAAGAATTTGCTTAAGTCTATTATGCAAAACCTCTGCAGACAGTGTCTGTCTCCAAGTCACTAAACAACTTTTTAAAAGAGTCCAGTGAAACCAGATTTTTTTTTTAATGTGTTTCAGATTTTTTTAATGTAGTTTAATTTTATTCTTGCTGAATTTCCTCACTAAGCACAAGAACATTAATAATTCAAGGAATATACCACCGTAACAGGTTTCTGTTCACATGACAACGGTCACTGAAAACACAACTTTTTGAAAACACTCGTCTCTGGAAAATGTAACTTTCCTGAAACGCAGCTACGGTGCATGTGCAACACAGCTGCAGTAAATCCTTCCACCGCTCATGTGTGAGCAGATCATAAATGCATATGGGATGAAATATATTTTAAAAACAAGACATTTTGATATGCAAATAATACGTTGAAATGTTTGTTCTGTGCAGGTTGAGACGATCCGGGACGCCTACATGGTGGTGGCCGGCGTGCCCAACAAAACCACCTTCCATGCGCATCATATCTGCGACATGGCCCTGGACATGCTGAGCTCCATCGACCACCTGAAGGACCCGTCCACCGGGGACAACATCCAGATCAGAGTTGGTGAGAACGTGTAGTGGAGTGACGGAAACAGCCGTGTTGTTTCCATGTTTTGAGTGTTTTTCCACTGCTCAGATGGAGATTTGGGTTTCGGCGGCGCTGCATAGCTGGATAAAAAAACAGCGGTTTGAACCGGCCACTTCACAGAGTTCAGGTTAAAGCCTTTGATCGAGCCAAACACTCTTCTGCCGTCAGTAAAAAAAAATCCCAAGCGATACAATGAAAAATGTTTTTCTTGAGCATTGGACCCGTATGATGTAAAGCGAAGACAGACAGGAGCTTGCCACAAGGGGTTGCTGTTTTGAAACATGCCACTTTGAAGGAAACAAGAGTTGTTGTTATGTTTATATCATAAAACATAAATGTCACAGTGTGGCAATAGAGTCCATCAACCCCAGTAAGTGATGAATCTCTAAACATCTATGTATTTATTCTATAAACACCACTGGTCAAGAGCGTGAGAGTCAAACAGATAAGGTTTTTGAAAACGGCCTCCAAGGTGGAACTTTTCAAAAATGCTCCAACTCCATCTCTGTGGAAACTGATGTAAATGCAACGTTTCTCAAACGCCGTTATTGCACATGTTCTCCATGGTCATATTAACCATTTGCTCCTCACGTGTACGAGATGATGAACGAAAACAAGAATGTTTCCTCCATCGTGTCATGACTCACAGTCCTTACTCTCCTGGGACTTGATCCTTTTATTTTGACAGTCGCCGTGATAACAATCCAACTTGGTCGTCTGGCCACACGAATGTCCTGCTGCATGAGTGTGTGTGTGGTGTCATAATGAAAATGACCAACGGCACCCACTAGTGGCCTGAGATGCCAACTACCGTATTTTCCAACCTATAAGGCACACCTAATGACCTCAAATTTTCTCAAAAGCTGCCTGTGCACCTTATAACCCAGTGCGCCTTATATATGGAAGAATTGCTCTATTTGAGACTGCTGTTTGACAGCTAAACAACCAGAAGCTTTTATTTTGACAACTCTTACTTCGCAACCAGAACTTCAGAGCGGACGACACTCCACACAACACCTTCATCACTCATGGTTGCACACCAACATTCTAACAAACCAAAATAAACTAAATGAAATAATTACTCCCTAAACTGGGGAACAAAAACACAGCATAAACACAATCAACACAACACCAAGCCCAACAACAACCCACAATAACCTCCAACAACACAAAACATGAATTCCCATCATGCCTTGCATCCTGAGCTCTTCAGTGCAGCCAATAGCTGCAATGAATTATGGGAGTTTCTGTTTGTGGTGTTTTAAATGTAATTATTGGGTGTTCTATTTGGTTTGTGGTGTCGGTAATAATTGTGTTGTGTTTTTGTTGCTTAGTTCATGTAGTTTAGTTTATTACCGGTAGTTGTAAGTTGTCAACCAGCAGTGAAGAAGTTTTTGTGTGTAGTGTCGTCCTGGCATAGGCTGCAGGTAGGACTATCAAAATAAAGTGTGTGCACCTCTCTGGGTGTTAGAATCAGTGGAAAATGTAACCTAATGGTATGAGCCACAAAGGTTGCTGACCACTGGTCTATTGCATGCGCCTTATAATGCGGTGCGCCTTATATATGAACAATGTTGTAAATTATGTCAATCAATGTAGGTGTGACTTATAATCTGGTGTGCCTTATAGTGTGGAAAATACGGTACTTTGTTTTCAGCGTTGCTGCCGTTTTCTTATAAACTCTTTGTCAAAAATGTACAAAAACCCAAAAACGCTTTCAGTTGATATTTTAACGGGGTATTTGACCTATTTTCTACATATCGTTTCCACAGTTTTGAGAAATTTTGAATAGAAATGACAAAAGAGGAACTTTTCTTGTGCGTTGATTAAAACCCGTCATGAGTTCGTCACCTCATTACTGGTTCTCCGTGTCTCGTCTGAAAGGAATTCACTCGGGGATGGTGGTGGCCGGCGTCGTGGGCCTGAAAATGCCTCGCTACTGTCTGTTTGGCGACACTGTGAACACCGCCTCGAGGATGGAGAGCAACGGAGTGGTGACTACGCCAACATTGTTAATGGCCTCCCACCGTGCACAGAGCGCTAAATAACCTGCGGCAACAGGACAAATAACAATCTTCACAGTCTTCCCTCAGTGAAATTCATGTAGATTATAATAGAAAGCCATTTTGTGTTTAATGGAGCCGGAGTGCGTTGTTGCTTTTTAGCTGATGCAACAGGCCGATCACTTCATTTGCTTTTCATTACTTACAGCGAGAGAAGCTGACTCCGTGTTGTGTGCCGCGCGCACTGTGATGAAAACAGCATAAATTAAAAGGGAAGCAGCTTTTATAGGATTAATTTCCTCGTCATACGTTCCTATTCGGCGAGAAAGCTCTCTCCATTAAACTCTCATCTTGGAGTCCAATGAGCTAAATGTTTTTTTATGGCCTCATGTTTCAATGCTTTAGCTGCAGATTAATGTCGTCGTCCGTCTGAGCAGGGCATGCAGATACACATCAGTCAGACCACTAAAGACCACCTGGAGCATGAGCCCTACATCATCGAGGAGAGGGGGAAGATCTTTGTGAAGGTGAGCGGGTGCCAAAGACACGACGGTCTCCTTATTTGTCTCATTCTACAAATTACGATTTCTTCTCGCGTGTCCTGATGGGGATTAATAACTTTACATGACTCCGCTTGCTGCAACACGGAAACATGCTCCCGTTTCTCAGGGAAAAGGCTACATGAAGACCTACTGGCTGAAGGGAAAACAAGATCTATCGTTCAAGACTCCAGCAGAGTTGCGCTACAGCAGTGAGCAGAAAGACGAGGACAAGAGCTCTAATGGGTGAGTGGAGCGGCGGGCCGGCCAGAAGAATCACTCCTCCTCCGGCGCCCCCCGTGGAGTCAGTGGAGGATGTGCTCATTGCCCTTTGCAACCAGACAGCCAGCGAGATAGACGAATCGCTCAAGAGGCTTAGGTTGCTCCTTTGGGGGGGAAAAAAAAGTTTTCTCCCAAGATAACCAACAAGGTGGCCAATTTTCTTTTTCTGAATCAAAAAAATACAATTGTAAGTTGTTGGTTAGAGTAAAAAGGAAGTACAAAAAAAAGTCAAAATTAAGCAGAATTTATAGTAATTTAAACAGATATTATTCGAAGCCTTTAATAACCATCTTCAACCATTATATTAGATTTTAAATAATGCTACAGGACGATGCACTTTGCGCACTGTGTAGGTTAACAATTTATCCCCAATAACACCTAAACATATTCCATCACACCCTGAAGTCATTACCTTCTACTAAGGCCCCGTTTACACGACGTTTTGGGCGTCACTGAAATTAACATTATGGCCTCCAATATGGAACGTTTAGAAAACACTTCAACTCCATCTCCGTGGAAACAAGGGAAAACAAAACTGCACTTGCTCAGTAGCAAATAACGTTTGTCTCCAGAGTGTCATGACTCCCAGTCCTTATTCTCCCCAGACTTAGATTGTTATCACGTCGACTCTCGACTATAAAACTACCAACTTCATCGTCTGTCCTTACAAATATTTGTGTACTCCCATAATTGTTGAAATTAGTTATAGTGCATCGTTCTCTGCCCATGTGTATGTTGTTTTAATCAGAAAAACAACAGCACCCGCGAGTGGCCCAACATGCTTCCTTCATCATTTTCAGTTGGTTTTTTTTTAGCCGTTTCCATGTAAATGGACATCGTTTCTAAATTGCTGCCGTGGAAACGTGAAACTTCTCTGAAACTAAAATGCAAAAAGAATCCATTTTCACTCAAACATTGTGTAAACGAGGCCTAAGTCGTGGAAAAGCAAACATTATTTGTTCCGAGTTAATGTAAAAAGCTTGATTGACGTGGTTTTACATAACTACAGTAGAGCAGCAGCGTCGTTTCTCATACATCCTACTTTGTATACATTTTACAGACAAAAATACCAAAAATGTGTCTCTTCACTTCACACAAGGCTTTTTTTTTTTTGTTAAAGCTGCAGTTTGAGGACGTCTGTAGGGAGGCGGACTGCCGTCTGACGGCTGGTGTCGGGAGGGGGTGGACATTTAATGTGCAGACGACTGTTCGCACAGTGGCTAATCTTAACAGGTCTTCAATCAGACCGGTGTCAGGCCCGAACACTTTGCATCCACCCATTCTGTGCATGGATCCCCGCCAACAAATGGTGGAAGGAAGGAAGGGAAGAAGCTGCAATGCCCAGAAATAAAATAATTGCTAAGCAAAGGGAGAACAGGCAAACTTCTTCTCAATGTTCAAAATAGCCGACTATTTTAACCCTTTTGCTAGATAAGCGATCCGTTTAGTGGTATTTTGATTTTTTTCACATCGTTTAGAAATTATGACAAACTTACACCATAAATCTAAAATAAATATATATGCACAAGTCACACATCAGAAATAGTCGTGTTTGAATGCTAGTGACAATCGAGTTTCTTTAAAAGTAATACTCATTTTAATTTAAATAGGTTTTACCCTTCAGATGATCTCTTAAGTCGGCCTTTCCTGCAGTTTTGGTATGTAAATACTTTATCATATGAAAGCCTCATAGTAAATGTTTTAAGCATGTATTAAACTGTTTAGCCATTTCTGGCCATTTTCTCAGCACAACAAAGAACATGAAACATCCTTCAGTCCATTAAAAGGTATTATACAAAGGATTGATTTAGGTGTGAAATTATATTGCATAGCTCCAAATATACATTAATTTGCAAACTCAAAACAACAAAAGACTACAGTCCTCCAAATAAATAATCCAGTTATTTTGATCATCATCAGTGTGACTGTTTTTGTTTGTTTTTTTACTTACTATGAATGTACAATTGCACCAGTTCCACAAGCACCAACGCCAAACGCATGGCCTCCAACCTTCACATCCCCGGCGGCGAGGAGCAGGCCGATGGGAAGCCGAGCCCCAGCGACTTGCCCCCGGACACCCTGCCCACGCCGGAGGCCGCCAACGAGATCCCCACCATCTCCATCGAGCCTCAGGAGAAGGACAAAGCCAAAAAGACTAAGAACAACAAGGGGAACAAGCTGGAGGTGCCCGAGGGAAACGCAAATCCGGAGTCGGTGTCGCCGGCCGACGGGCTGGAAAACCCGGGTCCGTTCCTCAGCAGCAAGAGAAACAGCTTCAGACAGCAGTACGTCAAGCTGCCCACCAACCTGCCCATGCGCAGCGCCTCCTGCGCCATCCTGTGAGCCGGGCCCTTCCTGTGTGAGCTTACCAGACAAGTCCATGTGTGATTCTGAGAATAACGTTGAGGTTTAATCAATCAAAAAAAAAATAAACTCCTGAAAACTGCTTTCAAACATTTTCACTTGTAATCAGGTAAACAGTTAGTGGACACTGTGTGCTGGAACGTCACTTTCAAGCATTTCCACTCTCCGTTGTTCAGTCGTTTCACCAATTGCCTCCGTTCACTGCAGCTTGTCGAAGACAAAGAAAAGAAAGAGGAGGAAAGGAAGTTTAGATACATTACCACCTGATGCACTGAAGTTTCGGTGTGTCAGCTTTCACAATCTTTATGTTAGCGGTTGAAAAATAAGGAAGTGCAACATCCTCTATACATCCGTGGCACACCCAGAGGAAATCAGAGAAACACTGAAATACTGCTAATAATGAAGAAGAATGACTTTTTCTTATTATTATTATTTCACATCTGTGGACTCAAATTATTGCTGTTATTGAGTCACATTTAAATGTGTAATGACAAAATACAAGCTGCTGTGGGAAAACAGGAACATTAGCATAAGCCATTTTACAGTTTAGTTTCGTTTTGGGTTTTTTCTACAAGCCTCCACATAAACAGATATGTCATTTATTTCACTGAGAGCGGACATCATCATGAGAAGCTGTTTGTAATCTTGTTAAAATTCAGGAGACATTTGGTTGCCTAGATGTTTACAGCATGGCCTTACAGAGTTTCTACATGTAACTATATTTGTTGCACTGTATGATGGTGTTTATATAAAACTGTACATACAGCCATGATTGTCATTTTACTTTCCACTAAAAAATAAAAATAAAAAAACCTGAAAAAACCAAAAGATTCTGACTTGACAGTTACAGATAACAAAATACTTTTGCGTGCATTTTAAGGACTTACGTTTTTTCATTCTCATACCTTTACACATTTTTACACTTCCTTGTATGAGATTATGTTCCTGAGGCCCGGTCGACACCAAAAACCAGTGGTAAAGAATGAACTAGAATAAGGCCATACGAATGTCGGGTTCTCTCGATTTTGTTCACGTTTATAGCGTATTGATCTCTGCACACTTACCTGTGTGGATTCATTACAAAAACAACAGTGCCCTCCTGTGGCCTGGCATACCAACTACATCGTTGTCAGTCTGTCTGCTGCTGCAGCAAAAACAACACATTTTAAAAATAGATTAGGTGTTGTGTGAAATCTTGTCATGTATGATATGTACTGTTATTTGACTCAAGTTTTAGATAGAAGTGACTTTCTTACAATAATTCTCTATTATCTTTTTTATGTGGTATTGGTGTTATTTAAGGGTGTACCTACACCCATACCAGATTGGGGTCGATGCTGCACGGAGTACTCTGCAACTAGGCGCCAGCAAGAAGACAAGCGATGTCTGTGGTTTGGAGATTTTTTAATATTAATCAGCATGACAAAAGTAAGTCTGTTATTATGTTCTGACAAAGTATAACAGGAGGAGAAAGATGATTCATACAACCCCAGCAACTTAATCACGAGCACTTAGCCCGATGTCGTTCATTCAATTAACTGCTCAGTGGGTCCAGTAGCATAGAGCCACGCTACATGCTACATGCTAAAGAGTTTCGGGGCTTAAACACCAGTGATGCAACATGCAAAACGCGATTGAAGTGCGACTCAAGTGTGGCTCGTTCCCTTGTCTGCAGTATGCATAGGGTGTAGATAAACGCTGCTCAATACAAAGTGTAGACAGTCATAATGCGGAGCCTTCAAGGCTGTTGGAGGAGCGTGTAGCGTCGAGGGGCTGTGCGGAGGTGGTTCACTGTAAAGCATAGCCTTCACATATTGTTTCTGTATGTAGTATGAATTAGGCTTACTGGTATCTAATAAGTACTCATATTGGTACTCGTGATCAGCAAGTTGCTAAAGGTTAGTACTCGTACTTTTAAAAAAGTATCATCAGTGCATCCCTAAAGTTCCACAAAAAACAGGAATTTTGTTACATTAGAAATATTACCAGCCTATGTATATTTTTCAACTACCTTCATTGCGTAGCTGTGAAAACATATCTAGCACTTCATCTATCATTCGTTCCCTTCATTGTTATCCACCATACGCCTCCTCCTCTGACTTTCCCCCACCAACCGTCTCCTGCATCCATGAATCTTCCTTGAGGTTTGTCCTCTCGTCCTCCTGCCTGGCAGCTCCATCTTCACCATTTTGTCCAATATATCCACTATCTCTTCTCTGCACATGTCCAAAACGTCTTAATTCCTAACCTTCCCGACCCGACTCCCAATGAAAGTCTCAGCATCTTCATCTCTGCCTCCTCCAGTTCAGCCTCCTTCCTTTTCGGCCCTGCCACCGTCTTCAAACTGCTCATCATCGCAGGTCCCGCTGCTGTCTTCCCTTTCACTCTCGCCGCTATCCTGTCAGACAGCAGCTCTGACACTCACGTCCACCCACTCCATCCTGCCTGCACCCGCTTCTTCACTTTTTGAGCAGTTTCTTGGTCTCGATGGTCCGTCGACATGTTTGTCATTATATTCCTGCCAAATATCTTAATAATTCAGATAATACAAGATTATTGAGAAATTTCCAAGGCAATGAAGAAAAAGCACATTTGAAAAAAAGGTGCAAAATGTCAAGAGTTGTGAGCAAGTGATTAACAGCCGTTCATTTTAGTTCAACCAGGTTAGTTATGCTTTATTCTGAAACGCCACGATGTTTCTGATGCTCACCTTTGAAAAATGTCAAAGGTATGTATGTGTTCTACTCGGCTTATAAAAGAAGAAAGCAAAATACTCCCCCCTCTTCTAATATGGAGAGGAGCGTCTGCACCTCGTCGGAACACCAGGGGGCAGTGTAGCACAGACATTCCGATAAACAAGGTTAACAAAGTAACCAGTGAGCACGAAGCAGCGGATGTGAACAACAAAGGGAGGGTTTACATGGCAGGAGATATTTATACGTTGTGGGCTTGTTGAGTGACGATCGTCCCTGGCCAATCAGCAGACGGCTGAGTCGTTGCTCCTCCTTATG
Source organism: Blennius ocellaris (assembly GCF_963422515.1). Lineage (NCBI taxonomy): Eukaryota > Metazoa > Chordata > Actinopteri > Blenniiformes > Blenniidae > Blennius > Blennius ocellaris. The sequence goes on from NC_137657.1 coordinate 6,735,295, forward strand.
GAACCCGTAAAAAATGGCAGAAACGCTGAAAACAATGTCACTTTCATGTTGGGCCCCTAGTGGGCGCTGTTGGTTGATTTTGTAATAAACCCACACACACACAAAGCAGCTGGATGTCAGCTTGTATTAATAGTATGACATAGCACAATGGCTGTATTCTTTTTTCATCATTTACTCATTAATTTTCCTTTTCTCTCAACCGCAAATTTATTTAAACAATTAATATACACGGAGGGTTTTTTCTTCTTTTTTTATCCTTTCTCTGTTGTTGCAAATGTTCAATGTGTTGCCATGGCATGATGCACTATTTTATGTTCTATTATTTGTGAAATCCCAAAAAACAAAACCGTATAAAAAACAAAAAGTTGTGTCTTCCACAGAGACAGTTGGAGCGTTCGATAAGTTCCACACCTTGGGAGCCATTTTCAAAAGTTACATTTTTAGTGTCTCCGCGCAGCACTGTCATGCAAATGGCAACTTACCATCTTTGTTTAATTGTCTTGCATTGGTTTTTAAGTTGTATTTTTAGCTTTTTGAGGTGACCTTGTGTGATTTGAAAGGCGCCTATAAATAAAATGCATCATCATTATTATTAAATGGACACCCAAAATGCAACGAGAGGTTTGGCGTATTTACTTGAAAACATTAAGTAAACAAGACCTTAGTTACTCCATGAAATATAAAACACATTTGCAAAGTAAGGAGCTCAGGCCAGTCTTATCTGCGGGTTGATGATAGTAAATCTGTCAGAACCTGCTCATCTTCATCTGCACTCGCCTTCGATCTGATAACAACGCGAGAGGAAAGATGACACGGGGGTAGAAAGCAGCAAAGCTCGCTAAATCCTCCATCCAATTCAGGCTCCGAGTCGTCGGCTGCAGTTCTCTGACCTCAGCGGTTATGGAGTTGGTTATTCCCATCTTAGTCATCCACAGATAACACACTGCCATTATGTGTGTGTGTGTGTGTGTGTGTGTGTGTGTGTGTGTGTGTGTGTGTGTGTGTGTGTGTGTGTGTGTGTGTGTGTGTGTGTGTGTGTGTGTGTGTGTGTGTGTGTGTGTGTGTGTGTGTGTGTGTGTGTGTGTGTGTGTGTGTGTGATCTCTTAATGACAGATAAGTGATATAATTCAAGAGTTTCCCATTATCTCATAACCAAAAGAGTCAAGTACGTGAGCTGTGTACAGTGTCAAGGTGAGACAGGTAAGCAAGCATGCACTCATTGTGTGTGTGTGTGTGTGTGTGTGTGTGTGTGTGTGTGTGTGTGTGTGTGTGTGTGTGTGTTCCTTCGCTATAAAGCGTGTGCACTGACACACTGAGATCTTGAGTCAAGCACTCCCTGCTGATGTTTCCTTGTGAGATGTCATTACTTGATAAAGAGGAAGCCATCAGGAAACCGCTTAAGCACAACTTCCTGTCTGTTGCCACGGCGACAGAACTCGCTCTGTAGTTGCAAAGTTTTGCCGTGACTTTCCTCCCGTTAATTTCTCGTGGCAAAAACAAAAGAGGTAGGTGTGCATCGGTCCCGGTGGCGTTCTGGTGGGCGGCATCCTGTCCGGCCGCGCCTCTCGGTCCAGCTGCGGTCTCGCCCTGACCTCCGACCCCGACACCTGACAACTATTAACATTTGCGAGCTTGTGGCGGACGGAGTTTTCGTGAATGGCTTGAGCCCCTTACGCACAGCTGGTTGCCATTGAGATAAATATATGGACGGCACACAGCTGTGGCGGGAGAGGACACTTCCTGGTCATAAACCAATCGCTCCGTTCACAGCTTCAGACGTGTTTACTGTCGCTACCGAGGCTGTTTAACCTGTTAAAGATACACACCTTACTACTGATTCCACTGGGTTGACATAGTCATATACAATTTCCATGTGTATACAGTACTACACCAGATAAGACTTTTATAGCAATCTAAACAAACTTTCATTCATGAGGGCGATTATAGTCTTTGGACTTATTAACTCATGATAACAAAACCCATGCATGAAAGTGGATTTAATAAAGGGTTTTTTTTTCCTCCACAAAGTACTCAGCTTACAATGACATTGTGATCTCAATGCATGGATTTAGGACTCATAAGGCCTGGTGGTAGTGAGTAGCTAGTTTAGCTCTGCTTAATGGTCACTGGGAAATCATCAATTAAATGAAAATGGATTTCTTTTAACAACTGTATTCATCCTTTTCGGGCAAATCCACACATAGAGCAGCACTGATGGGGGAGCTGGTGGGGACTGAGGGTCTTGTTCGGGGAAATCCACGCACAGCCGAGGAGAACATGCAAACTCTACACAGCGCGAACCACTGCGCCACCATACTGTTATTATTACTGCCTTTATTATACTTAAAATTGTCAAATTAGTCATGTTATTGGCAATTATTACACTATTGGTTTGGTCTAACACCTAAGCAAGTTATTCCCTCACAAAATTGGCAATTCATGGTGAGAAAAAAAGATGACTACTGAAAAACAGTTATTTACTTATGTACTGAAAATTCAAATTTTTTATCATAATTTTCCCAACCAACACTGGGAAACGATCTGAGAAAAGGTAATGCAGAGCAATAGTAGTGACATTTTCATCAACAGATCATTCTGATTGAGCAAATCTCAAGTCAACTTAAGTCTCCGCCCTAAATAGAAGTGCTAATTTTTTAGGCGGCCCTTTGGGAAAATTTGTTGCCCAACCTGATTTAGCCGGTCCGTGGTTCTCATTTCTATTGAAAGGACAAAAATGTAATTAGTGGCTTGAGCTTGACCACGACACATTATTACCGAGCCAAACACCGATATAAAACAAGTTCCGTGATTTATTATGTTGGTTATTTTTAAGTCTAAAGTGGAGCACAGACGCTGAGTCATGACCGTGTGTGTGTGTGTGCGTGTGTGCGTGTGTGTGTGTGTGTGTGTGTGTGTGTGTGTGTGTGTGTGTGTGTGTGTGTGTGTGTGTGTGTGTGTGTGTGTGTGTGTGTGTGTGTGTGTGTGTGTGTGTGTGTGTGTGTGTGTGTGTGTGTGTGTGTGTGTGTGTGTGATAGTCCAGGCTACTCATTGTTTTGATTCTACGGTGAACAGGAGATACAACGGGAGGGAACACGGCACTGACAGAAGCCACATTCCAGTGAAGGTGAATGCACACAAAAAGGGGGTTAAGCCGCTCCTCTTTCAAATGGCTGCATCACTGGATTATTGTTAAATTCTTTCTGGGGTTTTCACTTGTCAGAACAAGCGGGGGCCGAGCGTCAGCAATACAGACATGAGCGGGAGGGGGGGGGGGGGGCAGATTCAGAGTGAGTGTCAAAGTGTGACAAGCGAGGGCGAGAGAGATAAACAGCAGCTTTCAAGAGTTTGAATTTGACTTTGAGAGGGAAACTCAAGATTGTGTGGCAAGAGAGAGAGAGAGAGAGAGAGAGAACGAGAGAGAGAGAGAGCGAGAGAGAGGGCGGGAGAAAAAGAGAGGCAGAGAGACACACACACATGCTGAGGGGTGTGTCATAGCAATTTAGTTCCTCAAGGAAGTACAACTCAACATTATCTTAAGACAAGGTGGCAGAAGCGCTGCTGTTTTCAGGGGGGGATTTTGGATCTGGTGAAGATGGAGGGGTCTTGTTAAACGAACTGGCCTGTGCTGTCAACCTGATCCACACAGCAGAGAGAGAGAGAGAGAGAGAGAGAGAGAGAGAGAGAGAGAGAGAGAGATCTGAAAAAGACAAGGAGGGAGGGGGACTCGGCTCACACACAGGTAGGACACGTTTTGTTCTTCATATGAATGAAATCCCCTCCGAAAAAAAGGAACTGATCGACTTGGATGTGTGGTTTTGCGTCAACGCTCGCGGCCGTAACGTTTTCATCGTCGGTGTCCAATTGGGACTCTGTTCTTGCCAGATGGACGACTGAAAACTGTGCGACTTCTCTAAACTTCCCCATCTTGACATGATGATATGTGTGTACGCTCCGTCATGCTGGAACAAGTTCAGTCTCAGGGAAAGATGTAAAACGTACATTTCTGTTTGCACAAGCGGGGAGTTGCTCAACTCCAGTTCTCCAGGTGGTGGACTTTCCCTTCTTGACTGGCCTACTTTGATGTGTCAGGCGTTAAGCTCCAAGTAGACAGTCAGGTGTTGTCGTGTCACTCTGCGGTGCCCATACAAGGGGCACCGCGAGATGACTCCGAACCCCTGAGCTCCACTGCCGTTTGACTTCCCCTTTTGGGCTTCGCACATGGGCGGCTTGACAAACGACAATTCTGAAACGTTGTGCAATGCCGAGAGGAAAGACTGCAATATGTGCTCAAAAGGATTTCAAAATGCTTTCTTGTCTTCCCAGTTCCAAGTTCGTTGGAAAAAAAAATAGTCGTCAAAAGTGGTCTTGGCCACAAACAGAGTAAATATGAAGCAGGACAAAGCCATTCAAAGTACCACAAAGAAAACTGCGTGCTACTAGACGGAGATAAGATTAAAAGCAAGTTGCACAAGAATCTGAAGTGGAAAGTGAGACTTCTCAGCACAGCCATCTTGAACACAGTTGAAAAACACAAAACGGAAGCAGTAAAAACAGATACTTTCAGATAGTTGCTGAGGAAGGATGGAGAAATCCAGAATTTCTTTTCTTCATTTTCTCTGTTCGCCTGTTGAAAGATTCTTGAAAAAAAGATGCTACTCTGCCAGCTCATTGCTAATCTTTTTTTTTTTAAATCCTGTTTTATTTCAATCTGATCATATGTGGCTTTTGTCTGAAATAATCTCATTGTTCAATCTGCGCAGTGCCAATGAGAAAGGACCAACACTTCCTTCTCAACATGTACACCTGGTGATGCAAATAAATAAGAAATCCCCTCTAAGATCAATACAAAGCTCATTTGACTGGATCAGTCAAAAAGAAACTCCTCTGAACTCTGTGACAGGATTTAGCTTCATAAACACAAAAAAATCCCCTGAAATAACATTGTTAAAGAAACACACACAAAATATACACAATCTGCAAAAACAGCCGGAAACTACTTTTACTCAAAAACCGACATCTACACAAGTTCATACATGTACACAAACAGTGGGGCTGAAAGCTGGAGTCATCTGAGGAATGCTAAATATTTACCTCTCAGGCCTGCCTGGACGGCTCAGCCAATCAGAACGCTGCCTCCAACTGTCCATTAACCCAACATTTAAAGATTCCACGCTGCCCGGCTGTTATGGCAACGCTGAAACTGACTCCGCTGCACAAGTTGTGTCTCTGTGACAGTATTAGATCTCACCTAACAGACGGGCGGCTTGTCAATTTCAGCAGCCATTTGGGAGGAAAACAAACACTTGAACGTGTAATGCAGTCAGTCACCGGTGGATGTCAACAACAACAACCTGATAAATGCTTAAAGGGCCTCTTCAGTCTCTCCGCACCAGAAAATTGTAGCTCGGCATCGAACGCGTCCTCGGAGTGACCGATTTAATGATGTCCATTACAACAACAAAAAAAAAGTGGTTTGATGGTAATACACCGCTGTGATTCAGAAACGTGTCAGCGCTCTCCAAACAGTCTCAACGCCCCTGATAGAGCCGCGTAAAATAAACAATGTCGACACACAAAAAAGCCAAGCAGCGAGCAGCCGCCTGCTGCGGGAGCTTCGCTGTGTGGAGCACATGCCAGCGAGGGTACACTGCGCACGACCCTCAAGTCCCTACAGTCTTTTTTAGCAAATAAATGAGATTGAAGCATGACTCTGAGATAGCTATCACACTGCTCCACTTCCATTATCACTGTTAAGGGAAATTAATCTAATGAATGTTCTTTAATTCCCCACGGGGAGCCCAAAGCTTTTGAAACAAAGCGAGCTATTAGGAAAGTGACACTTGTTCAAAATGAATGGTCGCACATGTGAAATGGGACCTACTGGGACATCCTATAAAAGTGACTGTGTGGTTGATGTGGATGGTTGTGGTTGGGACCGGGGGTGAACTCCAGGAACGGAGAAAGTCGTGGCGGAGCTGCCTGTTTGAATGATAACAGCTGCCGTGACTGGATCGCTTTTTCATTTATTAATAGTGGGGAGGTGGTCGTTCGCTCACGCTGCTGAAACGAGAGCTGAATTTCACCAATCCAGTCGAATAGACACAAACTGGTACAAACATTAAAGCAGGTATCAGTAACTCATTTAACTACAAGCTTATATATATTATGATGATCTCCCAACAGTGTGGGTGTTTTTTTGTTTGTTTGTTTTTCATTCACCAAAGGACCCAACGACAGTGATAATTCCCGGTCTACACTATGTTCTTGCTCTCGCTCTGATACGACGTGGAAAACAGCAGGCAGAGACCTGCCTCAACTATGCAGCCTCCCTGCGCCTCTCGGAGGCATGTCCACACAGGCCAGAAGTGGGATTCAGGGCAGAGAATCGCACTAAAAGATGTCCTTTTGAACAGTCAGCATTTGAGAATGAGCTGCTAATAACACAAGTCTCAGTAGAAGTGGTCTTTACTAAATACACGTAACCTCTTTGATGGCTTGAGACAAAGTGAATTAAGTGCCTGTTTACACAAAATCCAAAACATTGCGTTTTAGGAGTCCGTCTACATGACGACGGTGACAACTTTTTGAAAACGCTTCTATAAATGGTTCTACTGCACATGTGCGAGTAGGTGGACAAAAAACAAACATGGCGGCCTCCAGTGTGCCATGACTCCCAGTCCATATTGTAGTTTTTCAGATCCAGTTTGTCATCTGTCCATACCGATGTCGTGTACTTTCATTGTTCATGTTTCGAGCCCAGTGTTGTTCTCTCCAGGATGTGTGTGTGGTTTCATTACAAAAACAACCAACAGCACCAACTCGCAGCCCAACTTGCCAACTCCATCAAATTCAGCATTTCTGCCGTTGCCGTGTTAACGGACATCGTTTTCATAATGTTACCATGTAAACGCAAAATCTTTCTGAAACAAAAATGGGGCCAAATATGAAGCAGGAATCAAAAATATAGATGTGCAATTTCACTGCAATATATTTGAAGAGGGTTAGGCACCTGGTTTGCATCCATTTACTTCAAGTATCCAACAAAAACACTCGCCGTGCCGCTTCACGTCTTTATTGTTTTGGTGATGGGGGAATAAAACCCTCATTCAACTCGTCCAGTTTGTGTGCCTCTCCTCTAATAACAACATCACACAAACAAAATAGAGATGCAGTTTCCCCTCTGTGACTGATCCACTTTAAATCTGCCTGCTTCCGTTTGTTAGAGATTAGGGGGGAAATTAAGTGGAATTAAAAAGGAATTAATTCAAATTGTGTTGACAATCAAAGATAAACGGTGGATTTTGTACTTCTGTCGTGCTGTTCACATGCTGATGACCTCCCCTGGGGTGGGGGGGGGTGGATGAGAGGTGTGCTTGAAATCTCAGTGGAGAAACTAAAAGCCCCTGTGGAGTCTTTTCCATGGCTCTTTTCCCTTTTGGTATCATATGTACACGTCAGGTACAAAAACAAACACTTCAGGCGACAGATTTTACTGACTGCAGCATCTGTAGAGTTTATTCATGAAGCACTGGAAGCTATTAGTTTGTCAACAGACAGACAAGTTCACGTGTACGTACATGTAAGGAGGGTAAGGATGGACGACAAACCGAAGGATAGAATGTCAAAGTAATGAAGGCAGGTTCCTCATTTCACACCTGCTTTGGAATATTTGAATAAAGACGACCACCATGTGTTTCCCTCCTCAGCCTCCAATAAAACAAGCGGCTTAACCTTGAAGGTGGCACTTAACCCCTCCAACTAATGGAACTTCTGGGTTTCTTTCTAGCAGTAAAATTTTTATTAATCTGCCACGAGGTGCAGAAGCTCATCCTTCTGTTGACTGAGGACTGAAAAGAAGGATCAAACAAAGTATTAATCCGGGCCTGAAATTGACTATTCTTGTTCACAAACAGGGTTTGACATGCGTCGGAAAACATAAAGGGACCATCAAAAATAACAATCAGGATTTTCCTTTAATATTTTTAAAGAACGTTTCAGTTTCTTGCCACTGTAATGGAGCCCGATCCTTGTGTTTTGTAATTAAAATGAAGTTGTAAATATTCTCCTCGAAACGAGCACCTTCACTCACACAAACACCAGAGATTTAAAACATCTAATGCAGGAGCGTCGAGCATCAGGTCCGTGGGTTCAATCAGCCAAACCGTCAAGCAAATGGTAAAATCTTTAATAAAAGATAGATTTTTTTTCTTAAGAGTCACAGACACAAGACCTGAGCTGAGATATTGGAGATAGTGCCTTGAAAGATAGTATGCCAGCAGCAAGATGGCTAACAAGTTTGCAAAAACACCCAGAGTGCAACAGCTTTAGAAGACGTTTTGGACATTTTACTGTATTTTTCACCAAAAGGTTTAATTAAAATTGGCTTTATGTTGAAATTGTAGGTCATTGTAGGTTGTAATTGTTTGGTTTTTGTGGAAATGCAGACATTGCCATCACGTGTACTCGACACCACAACAAAGAAAAACTTTAAAGTTTAAATTTGAAGGTTATTTGTGGCACCCTTTTACCCACTCAGGATGAAATTGGGTAAAACTAAAACGTGTTTGACACCCCTGGTCTAGCGTCTCTGCGAGTGTCCCGTTCATTAAATACAACATTGCGTCTCCCAAACATTCAGGCGACGATGGATGCCTTCAGCGCCAAGGACATGGCCATGCAGGCCCAGAAGAAGATCCTGAGCTCCATGGTCACCAAAAGCTCCGTGCAGATGTTCATCGACGACACCACCAGCGAGATCCTGGACGAACTGTACCGCGTCTCCAAGGAGTACACGGGAAATAAGTCCGAGGCTCAGAAGGTCATCAAGGACCTGATCAAGATCACGGTCAAGATCGGAGTGCTGTTCAGGAACAACCGCTTCAGCACGGAGGAGCTGCATGTGGCGCAGGACTTTAAGAAGAAGCTGCACATGGGCGCCATGACGGCAATCAGCTTCTACGAGGTAAACCGCCAAATCTTTGAAACTTTGGATTTAGAAAGTCACGAGCCAGATGGACGACTTCTTGTTTCTCGTCGATTGCAAAAGAACGCAACTTGTTGTGCAACAGGCAGAAGGCTTTAGACACTTCAGGACAAAAAGGTGCTGCCGTCTGCAATAAAAAATTGACAAAAGAATTAACCACAAGCCCTTTAAGGTTTCAGTCTTATTGGAATCCGTGCAAGTTATTTTACATTTTATTCTCAATAAATCAAGCAGGAATCAGCACTCAGTGAGTTTGGTTGAGAAGTTAATTCAAATGGTTGCACAAAGCACATAATGTGAACAATTCAAATTATTTAATCCTGGTTATCTACTAGTAAAAGCTTCATACTTAGGTGGATTTTGGAGGTTTAATTCAACATACTGGTTATATCCCATTCACATGACAATGTTTAAGTAAAAATGCAAAGCTACTGTTGCATTTTTAGAGTCGGTTCACATGAAAAAGAAACTCAGACAGGAAACTCCTTTTTGAAAATTCCCTCCCCCCCTAAAAGTGGAACCTTTTCAAAATGTGCCATGTTATTTTGTCAGTTACCGTAATTATCCAATTCCATCAATTATCTGTGTACTCCCATTATTAATGTTTATAGGGTATTCTTCTCTGCTTCGTGTGTCAGGTTTCATTACAAAAGCAAAGAACACCAACTCATGACACTGAATGCTAACATTTTCAGCATTTCTGCTGTTGCTGTGTAAAGGTGAACGTTTTCGGAAACAAAAATGCTAAATCAATGCATTTTCACTTAAAATGTCATGTAAACGGGGCCCTAGACTGCTGATTTTCATCTCTTTACCAGTTTTAACCGCACTCAAGGTTACATGTCCAAATTAAAACTTGAAAAAATGATGTAAATTAACATAATCACGTGACTTTTCCCGAACGATGCAGGTGGACTTCACCTTCGACAAGGCCGTGATGGAGGACATCCTGTCCAGCTGCAGGGATCTGCTGCTCAAGCTGGTCAACAGCCACCTGACCACCAAGTCGCACGGTCGCATCAACCACGTCTTCAACCATTACTCCGACCCTCAATTCCTGACCAAGCTGTACGACCCCAACAGCCCCCTCAGGCCCCACCTCTCCAAGATCTGTAAAGGACTCAACAAACTGGTGGAGGACGAGACAATATGACACTCGGGATGTTGTCGTCGGCGCCGCCGCTGGGAGATCAACGGGCAGACTCACCGAACACTCAGAACTCAAACTTTGTCTTTCCGCCGCAGGACGGGCAGAGCGGGACAAGTGACGCGAGAACAAACCATGCTGCCCGTCACACGCGGGATAAGAATAAAGTTTGTGGAGTCATTCCTCAAGTTTTTCAATGTGTAGAGGTGTGAAGAGTATGTCGTCCAGTTGTGTCTCTCCTATGTCCATAGAAACTTGAATATAAAAGGGATTTATATAGCATCAGCAGTGTCGCGCGCATATCAAATGTTGAACAGTCGAGACCGTGAAATGTGTTGCTCGGAGGTACCGATATCGAAGAGGCGCAAAAACCAGCGAGATGGACTGCATGAACATAAAGGACAGGGAACAGATGGCACTGTAATACCGCACTGACATCTGGTGGCCGAGACCAAGCTTCTGCAGCCGCGTGGCCAAGCGACTGAGGAGTTTGGACGGTGATGCAGAAATAAAAGCAAGTAACCTGAAAGAGACACTCACGTCTCACTGTGTCGTTTCAAAACGTGCTCAGGAACGACATGCATGTACAACTTTTAATACAATGCATCAGTTATGTAAATCTGGTGGAGGGAAGTCAGAAAAGAGCTTTTTTGTTCTTGATTCGGTCGACAAAAGAGAGAAAGAAAACTTGAATGGGGATTTTCCTGTCATGACTGTTACGACTTTATTTTTTTCCTTATAGGTCAATTGAACCAGTTCTCATTTGCAATGACAACCTGGTCAAGAGGCATGAAGAAAAACATTGAATGCAAATATATACATACAATAATACTGTATCACAACCTTAAAAAATGTTTACAGTGATATATTTTAAGAAACTAAATGATATGAGCTAAAAGCAGGTGATCATTACTGGTTGTATGGTTATTGTGGAATAAATGTAAAAAGGTTTAAGGTCTGATGCAGATGAGACTGAAATGACGAGGTGCAGGCTTCATGTCTGACCAGACAAACAAATGTGGAGCGGAGACCGAGGAACTGTTGATACGGAGGAGTTTAGTGAATGAAATGAAAGCAGTGAGTTTGAACACAGTGACGCTTTCTGCTTCCGCACTCACCGTGAATAACATTCAGCTTGTGAAGGAACGTTATTGAGGCAGATCTGTAGGTTATATCGCCGTAATCCAAGATTGCGAGAGCCGCCGTTTTGACCTGAAGTTGCTTGGCGGAATGTGTGAAGGAGGATTTAACCTTCGTGGGCATTTATGTGGTTTTCAAGTGTGAGCTTACCGATACTCCCCCTGTGGCATAACTCTCGCTGAAAACCAAGAGTTTGGCTTATGCAACCTGATTTGCGGAAGCAATGTAGAGAAATACAAGATGCTACAACACACTTTTCTTTATTACAATGAATCATAGTAAAATCAAACTTTTAAAAATATCCACAACAAATAAAGGATTTCTCTCAAAATATAAATCTATCGTATTGCTTTGTGTATTTCTCAAACTTTGGCAATAATTAAATTAACATTTCCAGCAGTCACACGCACAAACCTGCCCATGAACAACTTTCTCATCATTACAGTTAATACGAGTCGCATTCTTTACATTCCCCGGGCAGAAAACAGTGAAGTCGTACACGACCTAATGTGAAGCCTTATGAACAGTCATATGACTGAAGCGACGTGTGACTGCAACATTTCATACTCTGATTTTTCTCTGCCGCAGGAGAGTCACTTCCTCTTCAGAATCTCCAGGGCAGTAGCTCAACAAAATAAATAAAAGTAGTGAAATGTTCTGACTAAAAACTGGATGGTCACCTCATAAACTCCATTGGAGAGAAACCAGCGGCAGCGGCACTAGGAGTCTGCTTCTTTAACGATAACGAGACAGTGGAAACACAATGTCACAGTTCAAAGATCTCGTCCTCCCGGTCTCTCAGTTTCTTGGCAAGTTTGGTCGTGGCGAGCGGCGCTGCCCTCGGCGCTCCCTGCTGATGGGTCCTGGGAGAGGAAATGACGCTCTGAGACCTCGTGAGCGGCCGCCAATCCGATGTCCCGCTGGTGCACGCCGCTTCGAGGGCCGCCAACCTGGACAGAGGAGAAGAGGACACAGTAAGTCTGGAGGCAGAGGACAAGACTGCTTCCTCCAGCTGCAAACACAAGACTCGCAAAGCAAGACGCAAACGACTTAATGAACAGGAGGAAGAAATAAATTAAGTTGTTAGTTGAAGTTTTGGGTAAACAAAGAAATGGTTGAAGGTTCCCAGCTCACAGTTAGAGCTGGTTTAGGCCACACTGGACCACGTTCTAGTCAAACTGCTGTGGGTTTAGACTGCGACGAGAACCTACACTGACATTCTTTCTTCTTTCACTCAACAGACAGCGATATTTCACCATCGTGGCACTGTGTTTCACACAACACTGACGTCATTGTGTCTTTTGATATGTGGAGTGACAAAGAAGAGGGAGGAAGGGCAGTAGACGTGGGTGTAAGGAGGATTTATTTATATTTACCATTTATTTTCTTCTAAATATGAATATATAGATTATACTGTCAATATGTACTACAGGGGTATGAAAGGTGGTGATTAAGGTGGAGAAGAGGTAGGAGTAAATAAGCTTTGCTTTTTGCAACTTTTTTTCAAATGTGTCGTGCCATTATCTATTTCCTTATCGTTATTTTTTTGCTTACTTTGCTGGTTATGTTTGTTTGTGAGATTTTTTTTTTTATCTGTTCTTGTTTCCACATGTCCGAAATAAACTCTTCAAAAAAGAAAAAAATCAAATACTCTCTCTCTACTTCCCTGCAGGATCTCTGACAGTGGAAGTGAAAGTTCATGGTCTGAGCCTCCATCACATCTGCAGAGAGCAGATATCTGTCTGCTGGTTTGTTGCTCTCTGTCTCTATACTGTCCTTCTCTTTCTGTCCCATAACTCCAGCCAGAACAGCAGAGTCTCCACCTCTGGGTTCTGCAGATTAAAGGAGGTCTTTCTTCTCCTCTGACTCCTCTGCTTGCTCATGACAGTGGAATTCTTGGGTTTTTCTCTATAATACTGCCTTGAAATGCCTGTTGTATGTGGTGCTATAGAAATAGAATTTAATTGACATAATGCATTACCCTGTCAAAACTGTAGAACTCTAGCATGAGAAAAGCTAAGAGAAACAGTACAATCATAGCTGTACCTTTGTTCCGCTTCGTGACATCCTTTCACAGCAGCCTGCTTGGACTGGCTGATCAAGTCGTCCAACCTCTTCAGAAAGTCCACAGGAGTGAGGTCGGACGAGGCTTGTTGTTCTCCCTCTTCTTGCCTTCTCACAGAGGAGTTTCCATCTTGAACCGAGGCTCCGTCACAGTCCTCTTCAGTCAAATCTGCCCCGTTACCGCAGCCATCCAAGTCTGACAGCACCGGGATTAACAAAGACTTCTTCAGGAATATTGAGTCGTTGGTGTAGAGCCTATTTGCTCTTTTGATTTCCTCCATCTGGAAGGGAGAAAATCCCCGTGAGCTTTTGAGAAAATAGATGCATTGAGCTTGACTGAAGTCGAAATTTGACATTTAGGCTCAATGCAGTGAAATGACAAACGTTCAGTCAGGCAGAGACAAACCGGCTGTTTCTCAAAATGTCATACTTCATTTGATTAATAAGCTGTCACCAAGTTTAGAAAATAGATTAGATATTCGTTTATTTGTACCAGGATGGGAAAAGAATAGAGTATGAATAATAGATAATATGTGAAACTATAACAACAATAGCAGTGAACATAAATAATCACACATGGTTAAGTCATTATTACTCTGAGCACTTATAGATCAATTCAGTTAGAATTTATATATGTGGTAGATACAATCCAATCATCAAAAACGATATAAAAACATGAAATAACATCCAGAAATGTGTGTAAATACACATCTCATCATCGGAAGAAGGAAATATAACACCCCAATTTTACCAAGAAGGAAGATACACCATCACAACAAACATTTCGAAGCTAAATGAAGAGAATCCAGGCAGGATCTACTTACGGACACTCCATATTTCAGAGCCAGGCCTTGGAGCGTCTCTCCGGGCTGGATCGTGTGCTCGAGCCGCCGCTGGCGGACCGGAGACAGCGGAGACTTGATCAAACTGCCATAAGACTTCGAGCGGCTCCCGCGGAGGAGGAGCAGGCCCTTCCCCCGGGCCGGCGAAGGTGCACGGTCCCCGGACATGTTCGTGAAAAAAAAAACGCCCCAGACTGTGTTGTGAGTCTCGGGCCGCCGCGTGGTTGTTGTCCGCGTCGCGGTGAAGAAGCACCATGAATGGAGCCGCTTCACCCCTTTAGCCCAGTTAGCATCGCTACAGCTTAGTTATCGAGTTAATTCATATTGACGTCCGAGTGTCACGTCACCGACAATTTGTTTTTCAAAAAAATAAAAAAAATAAAAAAAAATAATTCTGCTTTATTCTGAAGTGGAGCGGCGCTACCTGTCAGATAAAAACAGCTGAAACGCAAAACTTATTCGTGGTTGTGATGTTGGCTGCAGTCTGACGTCCTTCTGTCTGCTAGGTGCGTTGCCACGGTAACGTGTGTGACCTTTCACACAAGCCGTGCTGCGTTTTGGACAGATGGGAAAAATAAACGATCGAATTCAACAAATCGAACAAGACTAAATCAGTGAACAACAATAACATTTTACAGTAAACAATAATACTGTAAGTCCAACTTATTTATGATATATTATTCGAATAGGACCATTTTCTGTCATATGGGTCAATCTATTACTGGACTATAAATCCACTAAATATGTGTAATTTTTTTGTTGTTTCATTAGTTTTTCTGTTAACTTCTATGGTTTTATCTTTCAAAGTACTTCATGGACAAGGCTTTGGAATTTAATGTTGTTTGACTTTTTTAAAAAAAATCCCTGACAGGATTGAGCAGTTCGAATCTCCCATTATTTCAAGAACACTGAACGCAGCATTGCTAACAGGAACTAGCTTCCAGTTGTGGTGAAGCGACTAGCGTGTTATTAAAGCCTGTTTTCAGACTTCCAACCATAATAAAACATGTCTTTTAAACGAGAAGGCGACGACAAGAGTCAGCTGAATATCTTAAAGGTGGGGTTGTCCCGGAAAAGAAGTCCGTGTTGTTGGAGTAGCCGTGTTGTTAGCATGTCGTTAGCTCGCACTGTCGCCGTAGTTTAATGTTTACCAAAGTTTCTCGGTTGTTTCAGAAACGTCGTGTTTCTGATCTCCTGTCTCATTTCATCCCAGAAGACGAGGCTGCGCTCATGAAAAATGGAAGGTGTGGAAGTTCGAGACCCTAAAACCTGCTACTTGTTGTTGATGACAGTTGATTTGAGGTTGTTTGTGTTGTTGTAGATACACGTGTCTGGTTTGCTCCTACCGGCCAGTGTTTGACACGGTCGACATGCTGACGGTCCACAGGAACGGGAAGAAGCATCTGGAAGGTGAGAGGGTGAAAATTCATCCTGTTCAATGATGGAGCCATTCCCAGATTACTGTGGGTTGAGGGCAGGACACACTGTGGACAGGTATCCGGAGACATACAGTCACACACAGTCACACCTGTGGGCAATTTAGGGTCATCAATTAATCTTACACATACACACGCGCGCACACACAGAATCAAAAATCACACATTAATTCAAGTAATTAATTTGAAACGTTTAAATCATTAAAATAAATAAGGTGCAGTGTCTCGGCACAGTACAATTGTAATAATGTTAAGGCACAAAGTTTCACTTTAAAAAGTTACCTGGCTGTCATTAGATTCACTTTGTAAAGCCGAATTTAACAACCACATAAGTAATTCTTCAGCAAAACAGCAGGTTGCCATGTTGGCTGACCAGGAGCCACCAACCTGCTGAAGCTGGAGGAAATACTTGCAGGCAAAACATTATTTTCTCCTCTTGCTCTCTTTCCTTGGCTCTCCTGCTGTATGTGTGTGCGTGCCGTCTCTCTCTTATTACAGTATATTATTGCCACTTTGTTCATGTAATAATTTTACAACGTTTTTTTCTAGAAATATTCAGATTCTCAAAGTGCACTCTGACAAAATCCAGATTTATGTTTTAATGGTTATCAATTTATATATGTTTTAATTGTTTTGCTGATCTTGGAGAGAAACAGTTTCACGCAAAGCTAAAAGAACATTATAAAAATAGCCTTTGTTTGATGAATGTAATATTGTGCGGTGTGTCAAAATGACACACAGATGAGTCCTTAAACATGTTTTATCTTCTGTGCAGGATTAAAAAATTTCTATGGGAAGAAAACGCAGCTGAGGACTGAGATAACAAAAAGGCAACACGAAAAGTACATTGAGGCTGAAGACCAAACGCAGGTAAGGAACTATGAACGATGTACACGTCCAACACATCTACACTTGTGTATAAACACAAAAACACTAGAATCCTAGATGAGGACAGATAATGGTGGTGAGGATGATGATAGAAATAGAACATCCAGAGTTCAGATTGTTGCTGACATGAGTGTCAGCAGGCGGAGTGTGAATGAATCACCAGTGGAAAAACATCGCGACCTGAACAAACGGAACGTTTCGGTCTCTGACGCTCTTCCAGTGCGTCTCGTTGTTCAGAGCTCCTGTGACCAAGCACATGACTGACAATTTGCACACTTACAATCCATCCAAAGTTGTTTCCTCTTGGTGGAAAAGTTGAACTCTGAATGAGGTCAGACAAACATTTCAGATGCTGCATTGTTCCGGGGTTGTTGTTGGGTTTTTTTCTCCTGGAAGAAATAGTGTAGTGGCCTTTAATTTCCCTGTCTGAGATTCAGCTCTCGGTGCGATTCAGGGACATCTGGAGGGGAAACTGTTAATACTGATCACCCCTGTTGAGAAACACTGAATGTATTTTTTTCCCCATTCAGACTCATTGTCGTCACAGAGATCACTCGTTCAACTGAAATGACTTTTGGAGACGGCCTGAGATGTTTCCTTGTGGTTTCAGGAGGCGTCCAGTTCTGCTCCTTTACTGACACAAACCCGGAAACTCACCCATCACGCTTTACTGAAGACCGTCCCCTATAACAGCCACCACAGAAGAACCAGGTCGGTGCTTATTGGACGAATTCATCTCAAGCTGCAACAAACAGCACAGTTTGAAAATGTCTCATCTTTTCTTTTCTTTTTTTTTTTTTAAGTACAAAATCTGAGAAGGAGCCTGCCAGCAGAAGCTGTAATCCCAGAGTCGACACTTGCATCCAAACAGCATCTGCATGTGGGGAAACTGAAGTTTTGAGTGGAAGTGCAACAGGTAAAACGTGTCAGGAGCTTTATTGTCCATCGCTACGGTGACAAAAAGCCGCCTCACGTCCCTCTCGTGTCTTCGTTAGGCGACGAAGAGACGGCAACAGGAAGTCCGGCTGCAGCCGCTCAGGAGGAGAAACCAATGACGGCGCAGAGGAAGAGGGAGATGGAGCACTATCTCAAACTGAAGAGGTGTCGCATCCGATCTTTACACACGTTAAAGATCAGAAGCCGGGTTCCGTTCGCCGAGTTTCACCTCGTGTGTCGTTGCAGTGACGGCTGGCTGCGGGACCGGAGCGGACGCTGGGTCAAAGACGAGAACGTGGAGTTCGACTCGGATGAAGACGAGCCTGATTCAGGTCCATCTTCATAACGACGCACTGAGGACTGTGTGAAAACACAGACACAACTGTACCACAGTGGTACGCTCAGCAGCTAACGTGACCTTTCCATTCTATCAATGTGCAATAAACGGGTTTTATAAATCTTTCAACGTGAAGTTTCTGTATTCTCTTTTTCAGTAACGGTGCAACTGTCAGAGATGGCGATGATGGTGCTAAACAAATAAAATGTATAATTATTGTTATTTATTAAACCGACACATTAAATGAATCGCTACAAGGTATTTGAGTTAAATCTCATAATAATTACTTCAAAGGGATTTATTTAACTTTCTATTGGTTTTTTTGTTTTGTTTTCTGGTTAAATCTACTCAAATTCAGTCAAGTTCTACTGGTTGAATGACTCCAAAAGTTCTTACTTAATTAAAATATACAGAAATCAATTCAGTGTACTGAAAATTTGATCTAGAACTTTGACTTTTAGATACAAAATGTAATTTTTGTAGCGATCAAACATGTTTTATAATTTGGGTATTTGAAGTTTTGGATGGTTTTTGCAGAATTTTCATTTTAAGAAATGTACAATGTGCAGCAACAGTCAGCTCTCACCATCAAAAACCTCATTATTTCCCCCATGAGAGAAAACAGAAGTTCTGTGTTAAGGAAATCCTTTCAAGGCGATCGGGCAGGGTGGAGAGGACTCGATATGCCAGACAAATGTTCACCTTTCTTTCCAAGAAAGAACAAAAATTCCAATTTCCTGAAAGCAAAACTCCACGAGTTTAAAGGAGAAAAAATAAAGATTCACTGGACAATGCAAAAAAAACAGATCACAGACAGACGGGACCTTTAGCCACAAGAAACACAAGAGCGAGCGACAACCAGAGCACTCGGACTTCACCCAATATAAACTGAAGCCAATAACGTTCTGGTGTAAACGTGGCCTTAGTTACTGAAAACTAAAAAAAAACCTTTGCAATGTGAGAGTCTCACACCAGGAGTCCGTGTTCAACTGCTCTTGTCCTGATTACAAATTGTTGCCGTGTGAACGGCCCCTCAAACTCAAGGAGTGGAAGCCAAGGAGCTCGACACCACAGACGGAGTCAGAATCTCAAAAACAAACACCAGAGACGAAACGTGAACCGTCACGGCAGTGATCTCCGAGGCTGTGGTTTGAATCCCACAGAGGATTGTCCCATGCAGGGCATTGGGCCTGGCGCTTGTGCCAAGTCAAACATGCGGATCAGAATCTGAAGGGAGCGTCTGAAAGACGATCCCTCATTCATATCAAATTAACAGGAATGGGACAAACAACTTGACAAAAACAAAAAAAACAAAAACGGACACAACACCATGACCAGTCGTAACTGGAACTGAGGTTTAAGAATAGAAACAATCGCTGTATCCAATGCCGAGGCATCGGTAACCATGGCGACGGCGGATCGAGTCGTTCACCTGTCCAATTGGTGAACGCCTCGCCATCCCAGGACTATCAGTAAAAGCTCAGCGGGCACTTTTCAGAGAGACTACCACCCCTCGGCACCGTGTCATTTCTCCACCTCCATTAGAGCGCCGTCGCCCTCTATCTGCTGGGACCGACCCTCCGTCCACTTCATTATAAATCAGCAGCAGATCGGCTGTTATTGGTGCTAATCTGGGCGGCGAAGCCATGCAGTTAGCGTTCACCACAGGGCGTGCATTTAGAGCGCCTCTCAGCGCAGTTGGTATAAATTGGATAACGCCGTCAGGGTCACCCGGAGGGGGTGGTGGGGGTGGGAGGGGGGGGGTTCAGGGGTTTAACATGGGTTAGTTTCTGATGACACCACTAATATGGCTCCGGAGCACGAGGGACACGTCTTCGCAAATCTTCCTCATAACATCGCGTGGACTTGGCAACATCTCTTAAGATTGTTTTCGTAACCGACTTATTAAATTATCGTGACCTTTCAATTCACTCCTGCTTCTTCTGTCTAATGTTACAAAGTCCTCTGAGGTGAATGTAGAAACATCAAGGGGGGGGGGGGGGGGGGTGATACAAGAAATATATCTGCCGCAGCATTCATGGCACCCGACGATAGCATCCCAAAATACACTTGTGGACGATCAAAGGGAAACGAATTACTTCAAAACTCCAAATGTCAGCCTTTAAATTGTGACCTTTTGGGAAATCTACAAAATCTCGCCATACTTGACATTAAGCGGAGAGGAGCCTCGAAGAAATGAAGGAACGGGGTTGAAAGACGTGGAGGGCAGGAACCCGAGCAATGCCGTCAAAAACCCTCCGAGGCTAGCAGCTGTTTCTGCTCGTAAATCTCCGCCGGGCCGCACATGGGCGCAGCAAACTTCAAGCTCCTTCCTATATCGGGAACACGGAAACTCAAGCCGAGTCCGGTTCGGTTCTGCGTCAGCGTGCAGGTGGGGGTGGTGGTGGGGGTGGGGGGGGGTAAAAATAACTGGGGTCTTTAGGGGGAAGTCAGCGGATCAGAGGAGACTTCAAGGGATTAAAGTGCCGTAACTTTTCACATGTGGGCTTCTTCTTCCAGTTTATATATGAATTCCAGTTGGGTGTTATCGTTTAACACCCTCCATGTAAAATCTCAAGAATGCAATTTTTTTTTTGGTGTGTGCTGCATTTTTCTGTATGAGTGTATGAGTACTGGGAGAACATGCAAACCTGCTGACTGGAACTGGGAACTTTCACTTTATGAGATAGAAGAGCTACAACGTTAATTCTCATTAAAAACATGAAGTTTTAAAGCTTTGTAGTGAAATAGCATCTCGCATATATTTTTATCTGCTTCTGTAACAAAATCACAGCATGTCGATGTGTAAGGGTTCTGCGATAAAACAAAAAAACAACATGTAGTAGGTGAGTTGAACGTGTGCTCCTCTATTGGCTCCATGTGTTTATTATGGGGCCGTGAACGGCTGAGTGATTCAAAGTGTGCGCTGCTTTTTAAACAAATGAGCAATACAATTGAACTTGTCAAACATTTACAAATAATAATTGAATATATATTTTTATTTAAAGTATTTACAGATTTTTGTCCTTCGCACATATCATGTAGCACCACATTGAGAAGAAAATAAACAAAACAAATGGATGGATAGAGTTAAAACGTTTTTTTGTTTGGGATGATGGTGGTGATGCACAAAATTAAAAAGCACAAGAAAAACGACACCTCACGTTTTGCTGGTGACCTATGCACGCCTTTATGATGAATCCAGCGGTCTACACAAAGCTTGCGGCAGTAAATGAAATGAAACGGCTGGACGATTGGACGTTAGTTGTGGTTTGCACAGATGAGGCGGGTTAATTTGTGGGGTTTGATTCGGCTCCCGGGTTTAACGGCGGTGAAGCCGGCACGAGGTTGTCGCCGGGCCGTTGGCAGTCTGCGAAGACGGGCTGAAGTTTTTTCTTCTTCTCTTTGCACCTCGCCAGCTTCATCTTAATCTCTGCTGACGAACTGCAAGAAAAATGAAAAAAAGTCAAGTTGATTCTTTATGGTGGGACACGACAGCATTTTGAGTGAAAACGTGTTGTTTTTGCATTTTCCTTTCAGAGGAGTTAAAATTTTAGTTTGAAACATATGTCAACCCTAACGCTGAAAATTATGTAGTTTTCACATTAGACCACTAGGGGGTGCTGTTGGTTGTTTTTGTAATGAAGCCACACACATGCAGCAGAGATCAGTGTGCTATAAACGTTAATAGTCCCAGGAGAATATGGACTTGGAGTCATGACACATTGTTCTTATTGTCCGTCGACTGAGAATGTGCAGAAGAACTGTTTAATATGGCCGTGGAGAGCATGCGTAGTCGCTCAGTTTCGTGAAAGTTGTGTTTTCCCCATTTACATGGAGACGGCCCAACATTCCACCGACATTGTTTTCACTATTTTTCCCGTTTCTGTTTTAAACGGACATTGTTTACAAATTATTGGTGTGTAAAGGTGACCCTTTTCTAAAATGAAAACACAAAAACGTGTGAAAAAATGTTTTTTCCACGACAAACGTTATCGCGTAAACCGGGTCTCATGGTGTACGGTTCTTTGAGACGGTGAAAATGTACTATAGAGGTGAAGTCACATGACAAATGTATAAATCTTTTTTAGGTAAAAGCTCCTTCCCTCTCCTGTCCACTGTCCTGGATCAATGCACATCAAATCAAAATGTTCACATTAAAAGTCTTTTTTGTGAAGAAGAGACTGCTGGTCGGTAACATCATGGTTTTGATGAACCTCACCTGTGGCGGTTTTAAATAATGAGAGAAAATTGCAAAGACTTGATTAGGACTACTTAAAATCAGCTGTGGGGAAGAGTAAACCAGCAAAAATCCAGCGGGATTGTTTTAAAAACCACATAAAGTGAGCTCTCATTTCCTACCACTGGTCAGAAACCTCATCATGTCATCCGTGTGTGTGTGTTTTTAATTTTTTTTAAATCTGCACCCTTCGTGTTATCAAAGGAAGCAATTACATGTCTCATTGTTAAGTAGGCTGCACCGTGTTTCTTACGCATGTCGTTGTTTCGCGTGATGGCCATGGCGGCTCTGGCGCGGGGACCCTGCTGGGTGAAGTGATAGCCAAACTTGAGGATGTTGGAATTGTTCTCCAACATGGTGGCGATTTCCATCTCGACTGAATCTCCCAGCTTCTGCCTCTGGAGCAGAGGGAAGAGAAGCATTTCAGAAATAATTCATACTTTGTGACAGAGTTCTTTTTACAAAGTAAAAAATCTGTACAGTACATATGTAAAAAATAATAACAAAAAAATACACGCCAGAGCACCGTTAAAATTCAAGTGGCGGAATGGGAAGTATAATAAAATCTCAAAGAGAAGCATTGCTATTACCAAAAAACCAACCAACTAACAAAACAAATGCACAAACAAACAACCAAGAGTGGCCTTGCTAAAAACACCAACATAAAAACACCAACATAAAAACAGTCACAACAATGCCCACACAAACAACAGAAATACAATCAGTCACAATCAATAGTTTGATTATACAACAGACCGATCAAAGAGAACCATTGATTTCTCTGTTTATCTTTTCAATTCTTTTGAAAATCGCCAAAGTAATGAGTGCGTTTCAAGTCTTCCTTCTCCTCATTAAAGATAGAGGACCTGCAGGAGATTGCAGGACTTGACGGTCAAGGTTTCTACTTGTGTAAACAAAGACATGGAGAGAATATATCAACTGTAGAGGAAGTCATATTCCTCACTGATACACATTGTAATGACTTTATTGACTGTTTAGATGAAAGAAGCCTACATTTTCTAGTTTTTCAACTATGAAATAACCGTAAATCAAAAGATTAATACATACAAACAAATACATAGACAATTTCGCTGTGTTGTTTTATACGGAAGCCCACATTGGCGTTTTTCATTGTTGGAGGTATAAGTTCCTCAAACTTAAACTTTCTTGTCACGTATGAATGCCTAACAATGACAGCTGTGTCGTACCCCCGGAACATTGCGATGAGTGATACTCTGGTGTGTTTGTTTCTAACCTGGTTGTCGATCTTGAGCTCCACCAGCGTGGCGTTGTTCGCCATAGCTTTCACGATGGCCATCATGCCGTCTGAAGTCATGAAGTTGGATTCGATATTAAGACTCTGCAAGCTGGTGTTCTCCTGCAGCATCTCCGCACATGCCTGGGGACACGGACACGGCAACACACCCACTCAAATACAGTTTGAAAATGCGTTTTCCAGAATTTCCACTTTGGGAGCCTTTTTCAAAAAGTTCAATTTTCAGTGACTTTGAACACCATTGTCGTGTTCGTTTGAAAATGGGGTCTCCTCAATTAAAGTGCATACAAATGTAAAGATAACACACACACAAGGGTCCAGCGTACTCACATAGGCCACGGGGTCATTGCTCCGGGTGGCAGCGATGCTCAGAGATTCCACGTGAGAGTTTCCTTTCATCGCTTCGAAGATCTCCTTCAGCGTTGGGATGGGAATGTCCTGCAAGGGGAGACGGAGGCGGAAAAACCTTGAGAGGACTCACAGATGTGCAGGTTTTAAGGTTTAACTGATGAGATGACAGCAAATGTAAATCATCTAATCCTGCCGTGCCACGCTAACGGCAAGAAGTAGAACTATGTGGCTCAGAGGAGAGATTTTTAGAATTATGGTTTATTTTTTTCAACCCTTTAAAGGGGTTGTGTTTTGAAAAAATCACTTTCTCATGTTTTCCAACAGTAATAATTGTCCCCATACCTGGAATGATGCCCCAGAAGTGAAGAAAGTCTGTCATCTGTCTCCCTGGCTTGTTTACATTTTATTAACCAACCTGCCAATCAGAAATCAAACCCTATATAGTGTCATCAGGGGTTTAGCCAATCCCAATCAAGGTAGGCTCCTCCCCTTTGACTCCTCCCACAATCAGATAGCTCTGCTCTGGCACATGGCACCACGAGAGGAAGTATTTCCTCCTCTTTCCGAGATGGGCGTGTGTGGGCGGAGCCAGTGCAGCTCACCCAGACACAGCAGATTCTGAATGCAGCTCCTATGATCCAATATTCAAATGAAGGAAAATCCAGGAAAAGCTGGATAATGTAACTTTTAAAAGGGAAGAGATCAAATGAACATAATTTCATTCATATATCGGGACATAATTCGGCTGCTTTGTGTCAGATAGCGATTATACTGTTGGATAGTCGTACTTAGTATTAGTACACCATCTGCCACAGGAATCCATTTCATATTTTCAGTTTAAAATAGCAAATGCAATAATAGCATAATGTGCTTGATCTTCTTGATCAGTTTTAGATTTTTAAGCAGCGTTTTCTGCTTATAAATGTTGTGTGAAGATGTTGAGTTTTTCAGTGGTTGCCTATTATATATTGCCTATATATATTTAAGGCAATAGTCTCTGTCTGTTTTTCTGTGAAGCTGGATGAAGCTTTGCCTTGATGTTGTTGATGTTGACTTCCGTCAGGCTGCTGTCATTGTTGTGGATCCTCTCCAGGGTTTCCTCCACGTTGGTGGAGTTCGGCGGCTCCTCGGGGAACATCTTGAACGGATCTGCTTTCACGACGCCTGGAGGACACAGAACACCACGGCTGAGGACGCGAAGCGGCGCAGGTGAATACAGCGGCGAGGCGACGGTCCGGTTGACACGTACTGTTGATGCCCTCTGTGTTGGCGATCTTGCCGTGGGACCCCAGAGCGTCGTAGTACTGCTTGTTGCTCATCAGCGTGTACATCCCCAAGATCGCTGCAAGCACAATACATCCGACGTTACAGAGGCGACTCAAACAGAACTTCGTCTTTAACATGTGAGTGCGATCAGAGTTTGGACTCTTGTCATCACTTCCTGCTTGTCATGTTTATTTTCACTTCATATTTTTTTGCTGCGTTTGATTCGTTTTTGAGTCCAAAACCAAAAACCGAGGCGTTTCCACATTCTGTGTGTTTTTGTGTGTGCGTGTGTGTTTCTTAAGATAAGGATAGAGTTGTTTGACCTCAGTCATTCTCTTTTAATCTCACAGCTTTCAGAGCCCCCCCCCCCCCCTCCCCACGTGAGTGACAACGCTGAAGTTTCAGGGTCAAGCTGCGGACCTCCAACTTTTCCACTGTTATTCTAGCTGATACTGAATTCAAAGACCACACAACTCGGTGTTTATGAACATCCAGAGTGTGTTTTGGAGCAAATTCTTTGTCTCTGACCCTGAAAAAACAGTGATGAAAAAAATCCCACATTTAATTCTTCCTCATGGGACATTTACACCTTCACCATTTAAAGTCATTGAAAATATTGAATTTTACAAGTAAATCATTTTGTTGCATCATTGACTAAAAGATAGATGGGGTGTTTATAATGTTTATTGTATAATTTACATATACATATTCAGCACCCTGCTATAACATTGTTTTTTTTTTCTTTGCCAAGAACAGCTTCTAAATAGTAAATATTTATCTCACTGTCTGCATTTTGACACATTTAATTGATTCATTAGAATACAGGGAGGGGAGCTGAGTTTCAAGTTGTATCACATGTAACAACAAGTGTGTTTTCAGCTGCCCATTGTTTTCAAGGAAATGATGGCAAGTTGAAGATTTTGCTCGTTTGTAGCGTTTCTGCTGCACATGGGATTCACATTTTCCAAGTGTGTAACAACATACATAATGCAACAGCTATAGGAGACATTTTTTGGACATTTTATTGTATTTTGCACCAGGAGGTTTCATTAAAATTGGTTTTATGTTGAGATTGTAGTCATTTAATTTGGTGTTATAAACATTTTCAACACATATACTCTGTGGCCACAACAAAAAAACAACAAAACTTAAAGCTTGATTTACGTAATTTAAGTCTGACACCCCTGGTTTCATCGATAATAACAGACAGGCATATGATATATGATTGTTTTTATTTCCCCCACAAATCCACAAAACTGTACATTAATAATTATCTCACACCAATGTCTTCTCCTGCATTTCCAGTTTGTACCCACAAGGGGGCAGACTGGTTGGATTTCTGATCTTGTAATTTGCCAACACCAAACTGTGTCACAAGCCAACTGCTGTGACAGCAGCTAACACCCCCCCCCCCCCCCCCCCCCCCCCCCCCCCATCCTCTCGTCTACCCCCCCAGGAACCATGGGAAGGGCCTTGTGAGGAGCTGGAGACCGGAGGGACAGCTGCCTGCCACCGGGGGGGGAATGGGGGGGGCATTGTAGAGAGAGCTACCAACCATTAACATCCAGTTTGTCCATGACAGAAACCGACAGTAGCTCTGAGTGGACGAACTCGACGGCAGGAAACGGAAAAGCTAAATTTAGCGGCGTTTTGACTTGTTGGCTCGGCTCAGTCCAGCTATTCATCACTTTTTTTTTCTTTTAAGTGTCTTTGCCCAAAAGCTGTAACAAAAGAGTGACAGGGGCTAACTGAGGCTTAATCCCCCTCTGGACTTCATCCAGGGTCAAATCGGTGCTCTGACAAACCCCCCCCGGCCTCATGCCCGCCCACTCGGCCCTTTGCCGCCTGTTCTGCTGGCCAGGGGAGTTCAGAGGATCACACCCAATAAAACAAATCTGTTTCATGGTTCACTTTAAAGCACCACCCTGTCGATCATTAAAAACCACCCAGGAGGCAAATCACAGATCTTGTTGATTTCTTGAAGTCAAACCTGTTTAGCCAGAGGAGCCATACTCTGAATCGAGATCGTTTGTATGCTGATGATTCTGTGAACACTTTAATTATGTCCAATTAAAGCAATCAAGTGAAAACTTGGTTTTTTTTTTGTTTTTTTTTTCATATTTCAGAAAAGTTTTGCATTTACACGGTTAAGTTTTAAAAACAATGTCCGTTTACGGCGACAGCAGAAACATTGAAAATAATGTAGTTAGCATATTGCGCCACTGGTGGTTGCTGTTGTTTGTTAGTCCCAGGAGACTATGGAGTCGCGACCCCACGGAGGAAACATTTTTCTTATTGTCCGTCGACTGAGCATGTGCAGAACTGTTGCACATGCTCTGTTTAGTCGCAGCGCTTTAGAAAAGTCATGTTTTCCCTCATTTGCATGGAGACGGAGTCGGAAAATGTTCAAAAAGTTGCCTTTCACCTGTTTAAATATACGACCCTTTTCTCTCAGACGACTCAATGTTGGTCAACTAACCGAGTGGAAACATGGAAAAATGTGCTGCTTTATCTCCAAAACACAGCTTCTTCACGCCGGCCTGTTTAAAACAGATAGAGTGTATCTGTTTCTCGCCCACTCCCACTCCTCCCTCCTCTCTGGTGGCCCGGGGCCAGGCTTATTTTTCCCTGTGTTGCTGAGCGTGGGGAATTGGACTCCATCATGTGTCCGGCCACGTCTGCTGGCCTGGGACGGCGGAGCTGCCGCGGTGTTGAGAGAAAGAGCTTGAATCTAACGGCGGCGACACGACGGGTCGCCGTAATACAGTGGGAGAATGTGGGCCGGAGCCGCTGTGATGAAAACCGCCGGGCCACGCCACGCTGCCAATGTTGTTATGAGTTAAGAAGCATCTGCTGGTCGGGAGCAGCACGAGAACAGATGGTGTTAGGGGGAAATTACACCGTCGTAATTATTTGTTTTAAAAAATGTACCTCTCTCCCTGGATATGGAATTCAATAATCACCTTATTATTTTCTGCTCGCCATGCTCTATTTCTTCCCCGTTTCCCCATTTATGCACCAAATCTGATGAAGCTCATGTTAAAACACCTTGTTCATGCAGTTGCACTTATAAAATAAAAATAAAAAACTCTTTTTCTGTATTTTGATATTTATCCTAGCAACAATATTATCAGGGTGCAGTTTACAAACACTTTCAGTTTTTTTGCATCTAAATATTTTATTGTTACCAGCTGCATCCAAATCTTCTGCAAAATGATAATGGATTTCACTCTAAAAAACTGTTTATAATAGTATATATAAGTCTTGATATAAATCCTGCAAGTGTTGTACATGTTGCACTTGAGATTTTTAGACTATGATTACTTAGAAGTTTCTGTATGTTTCATCCTTCATTTTTTCACCACATCATCCAGAACATGAGGTTCAGGGTTGTTCTCACCTGCGATATCGCACATCTCTGCGTCCGTGGCGTTCTTCAGGGCCTCCTCCAGCTCCGGCTCCAGCATCACCTGCTCATGTCCCGGCAGTTCTTCTGGTTTCTTGGGCACAAAAGCCTTTCCTGTCGGAAACAAATATATAATAAATGCACAAACCAGACGGATTAGGACTCAAATGCACAGAGTAGTAATAAGAATAGACAAGAAGACATGCAGGAATTGACAGAAACAAATGATTGTGAGAAAGTGTGAAAGGTCTTGCAGGAGCTTTTCATTGCATTAGTCTGAAAACACGACATTCCCAGGGGGGGTTTTATTCTTTATTTTAATGAGGTTCTGCAGTCAGAATGTCTCAACCAATACATTAGAGAAAGCTGGCTTAGGATCATGTTTCCCAAAACAGGGCTTATCACAGATTTACAGAGCAGCTCTAATACACTCAGTTTTCCACTGAACCCTCACTGTGTTTTCTAAAGGTTTTTTTATTGTTGTTGGTTTTTTTTTTTCCTGCTCAGACCCATTTTGCTATTTCATTCCTAAAAACTAATTCCAGACGGAGCACAGATGTATCCGCTGTCCTATTAGTTTCTGTGAATTGGATTCGGAGCTACAGAAGGAGACCTTTCCCGGCGGAGGTCGAACCATGTCGGCCTGTTGGGAACAGAGTGGAAATGGCCGAGAAAGTCAGTGAGGTGCATAAAACCACACACAGACCTGAGAACAGTGTGACTGAGCAGTGAGGCGTCAGAGAGGACGACTGTACAGCTTCACAGGGACGCAGGACAAAAAAGACCATGGAGGTTTGAGACGTGCAGGAATTGAAGCTGAAGCGTCTCAATTCCATGTTTCTGAGCGACATACAGTCTACGATTATTATCAAACGACGTCCTGATGTATCGTGTCGTCTTTTCTACATAATAATGTCAAGACACCCTCAGGAGAATCCATATAAGTAGCTGGTGTTCAGTGCAAGCCCCGCCCTAACCCCCACCTTTCTTCTCCCCGGTGAAGGGCACCAGGTCGTCCCTGTCCGGGAACTCCATCGCCTGCTTCTCCAGGTGCTGCATCAGGGCGTCGCGGTCGTACGCCCCCGTCGGGGTCTTCTTCGTCTGGTCCCGCTGCCGGAAGCCAGCTGGCAGCATGGCATTCTGGGAGAACAGCAGGCCTCACATCAACACTGACGCAGCTGTCACACAGCCGTTAAAAGGCCAATGGAAGGGTCTTTATCTACAGTTGTAACAAAACGTCTTGAGTTTCAAGCGTGTCAGTCGTAGTTTTTTTTTTTCTTTAAAGACAAATGCAGTGTGAGTTTGTACCTCGGGGTCCATCTCCTGCAGATCGTACTCCAGCTGATCCAGCTCCTCGGGACTGAGGCCCTTGAGGATGGCATCCTCGTCGATGTTCCTGGGGTCCGACATGGCTCCTGAGGCTCCGACTCACACGCACACACACTCACGCACACACACCACGGCACTCCCCCGGGTGAGAAGGCACTGCAGGCGAAGAGGAGAGAAGAGTAGAAAAAAAAAAAGGTCAGTCATGTGACTGCATACAAACTCTCCAGAAAGAAAAAAACACCTTGAGATCTGAGACTAATGAAGGAGTTAAATGCTTTATTCAAATTTGCATTATCTCATTAATTATGCAATCAGTGAAAATGTAAAACTTTGTTTTACACAACTTTTTGAAAACATTCGGCCTCTATCTTGGTGTAAGATGGCAGAAACGTTGCTACTGTGCAGGTGTACCACGGCAATAGTGAGTAGTAGTTCTGCACGTGCTCAGTAGAGACAATAACAACAATGATTTCCTCCAGAGTTTCATGACTCCCAGTTCATATTCTCCTGGATTTGGTAGTTTTATTTTGACAGTCACCGTAATAACAATCCAATTTGTACTCCCATTGTTAATGTTTAAAGCGTATTGTTTTCTGTTGCATTTGTGTAAAAATGACCAACAGCGCCAACTGGTGGCCCAACATGCCAACTGCATCATTTTCCAAATTGTGCTGTGTGAACACTTTTCTGAAACGAGGTATTTTCACTTGAAGCATTGTCGTGTAAACGGGGTGTAAACCTCACTCATCAGGAACTCAAATACATGTTGCCCTTTTCCTTCTTATGCTTGTTAACTTGTTATTCGAGGTTGGATTACCTTTATTTTTTACAGTGTACTTGACAGTTCTGGCACAGCTAGCAAGAGAAGATTAATGAATAGGTCCCGACTGATTAAAATATCCATCCATCAAACCTCTTCATGGCTTATTTTAAGTAAATGAATAACTGCTGTGACCTTAATTCACCTGGGAACCTCCTGCAGCCCGTCAGGGACCACCGGGCGTCCCCCCCACCCCACCGCCAAACATTTCAACCACTGTCCGGGGCAAACATCTCAATGATCCAACGTCCAGCTTATCAGCTGCCCCATCCTGCATGCTCCAATAATGCGACGATGGTAATAATAGACACATTTCCAGGAGTCTGGATAAATGTGCTAAAACACTTTAATCTTCAATTTCACCTCAAATCAGGGGCCAACGGAGATCCACTGATGCAATGTGGGCCGGCAGAGGGAGAGGAGTGAAAGAGAGGAAGAAAAAGATAGGAGGAGGAGGAGGAGGAGGAGGAGGAGGAGGGTCGTTGTAACTTTAAACCCTTCGCTCACCACACAGCGACTAAGAATAGCAGAATGAGAGGAGAGAAGAGTGGAAAGTGCAATCCCTTATTTATCATTGACAAACTCGTACAGTAGTGACCCGCCGCCAGTGCCCGGCGATCAGAAGCCACGGGCACACCAACACAATCACAGAATGTTTGCAGGACACAGAAAAAAGACAGGCCTCAGACGTTGGGTCGTGGTACGAGTACAGTAATTCTGTCAGAGTATGAGTAATGCAGCGCTCTGATTCGTGTTTTAATTTTCAGGCCAATTTTTCCCCCAACTTGGACAGAGAAGAAAAGCCATCGGAGCTCAGGTCCAGCAACGTGCTTTCATTCAGCCGCGAACGATTCAGGGTCAGTATATCAGTCGACACCGATCAGCCTAAACATTAGGACCACTGATGGATAAAGTCAGGAGCACTCGGTGTCTCTTTGTTGTTTTGAAATTGGACGTTGATTTGAAGGAAAAATTGAGCAGGTTTTACAACAAACTGGGTCAGAATGGCTCCGAAGCTGCAGGTTTTGTTGGGTGTTCACGGTCTGCAGGGATCAGTTTGAAGAAAAAGTGGGAGGAAAAGCAATGAACCAATGACGAAGGGAATCTAAGTTTGGCTGAGTGGATTCAATGGATGAGCTACTGTAGTTCAAACTGCTGCTCATGTTAAAGGAGTCATATTGTGCAAAATTCACTTTTTAAAGGTTTTCCAACAGTAATATTCGTCCCCATACCTGGAATGACGCCTGAGTGAAGAAAGTCCTCTCACTCCTTGTTTTAGTTTTTAAAAAGTGTGTTGCTCCAACCAGCCAATCAGAAATCAAACCCTATATAGTGTCATCGGGGGTTCAGCCAATCACAGTCAAGGTTTGACTGAAGGATCTTAAGGCCCTGTTGTCACCCACCCGTCCTCCGTCTTCACTCCATCCAGACTGCTCACTAGTGGATCTGTTCTAACTGTGATATAAAGGCAATATACACCCTCCACAGTCAATACTCAACCACATACAAATCACTGAAGACCCTCTGCTTCCGGTTTGTCACACACAAACATAGGAAGAACATGCAAACCTCCAGAAAGACCCTCCAGTACGAACCAGGAACATCTCAGATGGCTCAGCTGTCCCGCACCACCAAGAGCAAACAACCGGATTCGACTGGAATTTATATATTGTCCCTGTGCAGGTGTGCAGAGTATAACAGTCATTATATAATTTAAATAACAGGTATTCCATCTACTGCTTACTGGCTGGTGGTAACGAATTATTAATCACATACAGGGATGTACAGTATTCTCCACAGGGGGGAAACAGCAACAGCAGGCAGTCAGCCAATTCAATGTAAACAAACCATCAAAACACAATGGCAGGATTGATGAGTAAACGGGAGCTTCGTGAAATAGTAACAGTTGGGCTTACGCAACCGGGAGCTTACATAGAAACACTGCAGCTCTACATTGGTTTTCCATTTACAACATTAAATGAACACATCTTTTGCCTCATGGCGTGACTTTACGACACCAGGACGAGCAGGACGTCCCACGCCACCGGTCAGAGTCCATCACATGAACGTCAACAGGAACATGAGTCAGCTGTTTTACACCTTCGCATTCGATCTCGTTTTGCAGACGGTTGTTTTTTTTGTTTTTTTTCTGTCAGCTTGTAAATAGCTCCCAAGAGTCATGTTACGACATTCTGCTTCACACGGTTTCTGTGCGTCGAACACCTTGATTTCTGTGGTTTATTAACACTGCAGTTCTGAGAGTATTCCTGAATGCATCAAACACTCATAAAATCAGTAATTCTCTATTCATACAAAGTCTGCGACAGCAACGGTGTTTGTTTGCTTGTATCCTCCTCGGTGCAATATAATCCTGGAATGTGCGTCTCTGTTTTTAGTGTCTATGCCGCAACGATGTAACGGCAGTATTTTAAGGAGCATTGCAAGGGTGTGAGTTTAAATAACTATCTCAACCTGCTCCAAGCATGACCTTGAATTTGTTCACTGCAAATGTGATTGATTCATTTATGTTGTGGGTAATTTTCAAATTTTTTCATACCATAATACATGTATTATATTGAGACTGGCTCATTGCACTCATTTAACCGGAATACTTTATTTTTTACATAAATCAATTAAATTGTGTGCAACTGTGTGTATATTTTTTCTTTGCATTTACATAAACAAATTCCTGAAATGCACATTTACTTCTAAATTTTCATCTGAAAATCTGAAAGTGTGTAACTTGCAAGCGAATATTTAACATTTTGTTGTCATATTTGGTTGCTGGGACCATAAAAAAAATTATAACTGCATTAATCGATGATTCTGACAATAATAATCCACTCAACAGGGAAAATAATCTTGGGTTATACTCCACAAAGAAGAAATGACTATTCTTTAAAGGGACACTCTGTAAAATTTAGATTATGCATATATTATGTACACTGGGTGGCAGTGTATATATGCATACAATTTTCTAAAGAGAATCTAAAAACAACACGACAATGAGACCCAAGCCGAGATATCTGCTGCCATGAAAGTGAGCTAACAAGCATTAGCTTCAAAACTGTGCGGTCAGGGGGAGTTTGTAATAAACCTCTATAAACCAACAGCAATCGAAGAAGGTTTTTTTTGTTTTTTTTTACTTTTCACTGAAATATGCACCAGAAAGTTTCATTAAATTTGGTTTTATGTTGAGATTGTTGTCATTTTCATCAGTAGCTGTTTGGTTTTGTGAAAATATTAATCGCATACACTCTGCGCTTAGTTTAAATTTAAAGGACATTAATGCACTATTTTACCGGCTCAAGATGAAATTGTAGCCCCTGTCCTAAAATGTGCTTTTACACACCCGCTGTTGTAACTATTCTTCTTGCTGCTTCTGTAAGTGACTCATTACACCTCCTAGTGGTGTAAACTTATACTGCAAGACTAAAGAAGCTGAAGCGAGTTGGATAACTATGTACATTTCTTTTCAGATATACAGCAACACGTCACATAATAGCCTTTAATATGACCAGCTTCGTCTCATTCTGCTGAATAATCAAGCTTATATTAATTCTAAATTCAATTAAAAAAAAAGACTCTACATGCACAGAAACAGCTGAACATCTCGGGTCTTGTTAGCTAAAACAGATTCACCACCTGTATCGGGACTTCTTGGTCGGCCAACTTATGTGAAGCATTTAAATGTGGAGCGTGGCAGGGCCATAGCACTCGAGCTCTGCCAGACATCTTTAGACAACTAAAGGCACCTGTTAAAACAAGTTCCTGCACTGACGCTTTCTCATCAATGCTGCGTGGCTCTAATGTGTAAATCCAATGACACCAACATTGGATCACGCCGCCAAATGTCAAGGAAGATGGCGGCACTTTGAAGGATGGTGGGTCGGATGGCAGCTCGAAGAACAGATTGAAGGTTTTGGTCAAAAGAGTCTTTTTTTGTATCGTGACAGTTCAAATCTAGATAGTTTTGAATCATAAGTGTAACATCTATTTTCACGATGCCCTCAATTAACCACACAGCAGTCCATATTTCAATTCCCATATTTTACAGACTATATGTCATACTTTTTTTTTAATTGTTTGGCCGTTCATAAGACTGATATAAAGAAGCAACTTGTACCAAAATATAGGAGTAGATACCACCTGGGACCACTAGATGTCACTATAAAAACAGAATGCTGCGACAATACAACAGACAAACCTTAATTATTACTGTATTTGAGAGAGCAAAATATTCTAAAAAATTAAAAAATTAAAAAAAGTGCATTTTTTCCTCCTGTTTCCATGACGACAGAGTTGGAGTGTTTTCAAAATGTCCCGCCTTAAATGCTGTTTTCAAAAAGTTGTGTTTTCAGTGGCTTCAAGCACCGTTGTTCTGTAAACGGTCGTTTAAACGCAACCAAAGATGTTTGTTTTTCACTTAAAAACATGTCGTGAACGGGAGCCGAAGAAGAAAGGGTCAAAGTTCACCATCCTGGTGTTAACGTGGCTCAACACTGCCACCCAGAGGCCAAACGCAAAACTCATACCGACACTTCAAGGAAAATGCCCCAGTTTATTCATCTAATATTATCCGAGCTGAAGTGTCCTTGAGCAAGGCACTGCATCTTTGCATAATTCTGTCTATTAATATTGATCGTTTGATGTTTAAGTAGAACAAACAAAGTGAATTTAGCTCTTAACATTGTTTATATTGGTGCTGTGATGATCCTCAGGTCAACAGACGGGACTAACATAGAGCATAATTAATGTTCACACGTTGAATGTTATTTCAATGTTGCCTGTTATCGTAAAGTGAACACTGCTAGATTTAAAAAAAACAACAAAAAAAACAGTTTTAATTCTGACTATTTCATCTCTTTAGGAACCAGGTGGCAAAAAGACATTCAAGTCGAAGCTGCTGGAAAAATTTAAAAAGTTCAGAATTCTCATATTAATTAGCTGGCTTGAACAACCATGAACCTTCTATCAGTCATTGGAAACATTTAGTTTTGTTTGAATATACATTGTAGTTTATAAAAACTCAACATGTCGGCTGTAAATCTGCCAGTGTGACACAAACATGTTAATTTCCGGCTGCATTTGACACGTGTGACTTAAGGAGTCGCGGCGACCCGTCCAATCACGGCTCATGTGATTTGCCTGCAGTGGAGCCTTTGAGCTCCCGCTTATTGTTGAGCTAAACGCACGGCTGTTTCCTGACACTTGAGCTTAGAGCGCGGGATCAGACAATTGTCATGCCAGCAGCACGCCAATTAGAAGAAATGAAGAACACGTCTCATTTCGTCTCTCTCGTTTTATCGTCGCACGTGAAGCTAAAAACTCCCGAGTTCTGAGTCAGAATGAGATTCCAGTAAGCATGTCGCCACAGTGGAGCAGACTGTGTGTGTTTCTGTGTGTTCATGCAGTCCCAGCAGGGTTCCCAGAGAAAAACAGAACAATCTGGTGGCTGGCTGTCACCTGTCTCCGCCAGCTGGCTCCAGATGCTTCTCTCTCCAGTCAAACTCTCAAGCATCTCCTTCCACCTGCAGCTGCCGCGTTCAACAGGAGATTCCTTGCCGGTAATAAACTTTCAACTGGCACCGGGTCACTTTGTGACTGATAG
The DNA here is from genome assembly GCF_963422515.1 of Blennius ocellaris. NCBI lineage: Eukaryota > Metazoa > Chordata > Actinopteri > Blenniiformes > Blenniidae > Blennius > Blennius ocellaris. The sequence goes on from NC_137657.1 coordinate 6,771,367, forward strand.
AAACACCAAAACGAGCCCATGAGCTCAGTTGTTTTTCCCCTTCTGGAACAAACGTCAGATGAGTCTCTTAACAGCTTCTTCATTACTGCTCTAACCTGAAGGGGCCGTTCGGAAAACTACCGCTGGATCGACACGTAACTACAACCGGCCACATCGGGACGATTACGTGAGGCGTGGTTCAAAAACGTATGAGATGCAGTTTTCAGTACTACAACTTTAGATTGAACATATTACCTTGAACACAACAAGCATAAATCGGCTCCAATTCAGAAAAACCACCAAGCAAATGGTCAAAATTTCATTGAAAACTTAATCTTTTAAACAAATTTCTTAAGAGTACCGACACAACACAATGCTGAGACCCGAGCTGAGATATCAGTGATGCTGCCATGAAAGTTAGCGGGCTAGCATTAGCCTAAAAGCCGCACTGTTGAGGTGTAAAAAACACCCATAATGCAACAGTAGTAGAAGTTTTCACTGTTTTAAACTAGAAGGTTTCATTAAAATTGTCTGCATGTTGAGATTGTAGTCAGCTAGTTCTGTTTAAATCAAGATATTTTCATCACGTGTACTCCGCGACACAACAAAGAAAAACTTTAAAGTTTATATTAACACTCCTGTTCGAAGCACATTGACTCAAAGCTCGATGCTGAATTTTCTGTCTTTTACATCAAAGTTAACATTACTTATTTACAACTATTTAAGTCTGCCATCATTGCATTTACTCAGCGTTCCAAACCTTCTTAAAACAAAAACTTATTTACAGTAATTTCTTCCAAAAGAAAATTACAAGGAAGGAGGGACAAGTACTAGTGTGTGTCCCTGGTCCTGTTATCTGGTCTTTCTTGTGTCTAATAACAAAGTCTAGACTAATAAGTGGATTATTTAAGCAAGACAATTGTAATGTGAATGATAAAACATTGTATTATTATTAATATTATTATTGTTATGTGATAATTAGTATAATAATAATAATAATAATAATAATAATAATAATTATTATTATTATTATTATTATTATTATTATTATCATCATCAAATGAAGTTTTGGCTTACTTTCATGCCATCGCAGGTTATACAATGACTATTCAGGATTTGAATAATGATTCTTCTCACAGTATAATTCATCAGTAAATAGTAATGTCAATCATTTTAAAATCTAAAATGACACTCCTGCAGAAAACAGGTCACAGGTCAGCTTCAGGGGCAAATAGTGTGGATTTCAACACGAGGATTCTTCAGTTATTATATTATTCTCATTGTTCTCATTCCTTGATATTCTCACTTTCACGTTGTTGTGTGTGAAGCTGCTGCGTTGGCTGATTAATAGAAAGAGTATCATGTGATATTCAATTAAAAACTGAATGTGAACGGATCCAGCGCTGAGTTTTCTTATTGATTTTTAAACATCGAGCCTCCAAACAAGAGCTCCATTACTCTTGTGAGGCTCCAGCTGCAGATCCAAAAGTCCAATCAGGCAGAATCAGTGAAAACATGTGAACGACTGTCCTTAAAAGGAGTCAACATGAAGCATGTAACCGATTCATTTCTGCACAAAGTCTGTGAGCTCCACGATGCAAACTCTCCCCCAACAGTGCGGGGATTTGCGCTCTGCGACGCCGCTTCTCCAGCCCTCTGTTGACTTCCTGCTGAGCAGCAGCAGATCGCTCAAACCTTCCACTTCCACGAAGTTAGTTTACATTTTAAAACGAGAGGAGGACTTGCAGAAGACTCTGAGAGGAGCTTGAAAGAGGCAGAAGACTCTGAGAGGAGCTTGAAAGAGCTCCAGTAGCTCAGGAGCACCGCGAGGAGTCACTGGATCTCGTCTAAGTAAAAGAAGATTACTGGGGTTTAGATTTCATAGTGACAAAGGTTACGCTCTCGTAAATGTCCCCAAATGATTTGCTGCCCCCGGCTTCTGTGGCGGGGGCGTTTGTCTCCGCACAGAGGCAGAAATAAACCCCGGAGTCACGTCTTCTGGAAGGAGGATACTTTTCTGTAACAGAAGTCGGGTGAGAGATTTGTTGGGGTTTCTTCTTCTTCTTTGAAACGACCCGGCCAAGTCTTCCGCCGGCCAGCGCCACTTGTCACCGAGCCGCAGGTCATCTTCTCCACGTCTTACCGCCCAAGTGAAACATTCCAAATCAGCCCTCAGATTAATTTTAGCTTCACAAGTCAGCTCCTTCCAGCCGTGTGAATCCTCACCCGGCTTGGGTTGCTGCTCCAGAACATTTCGAGGCCCCACCATAGAAGAAGAGGAGGAACTTTGACTGGGAGACTCTCAGAGAGTGGGAACGTTTGACTTGAACACAAACTGATGTACAGATATCAGGCAGTGATGGATCCTGACAGGGAGGGAGGGTGGGTTATCCATAAACTCCACAGACAACATCTACAAACTCCCCCCGGACAGCCGGTGGATGGTTCAGCCCCCCCCCCCACCCCCCCCACATGCCACAATGATAGATTCACACACTCATTTCACCTCCAAACACAAAGGTTTTAAAAACAGTTGTGTCCATTAGTTCTGCTGCAACTTTGCCCCACAAACTCACACAGGGGGTGAGAGTGAGAGAGGGGAGGGGGTGTGAGAGGGGAGGGGGTCTGGTTAAAGGTACCAAGAACCCCCCACCCCCCCACCCCACCCCAAAACACAAAGACACACATGAATGGTTCAGGTGAAGGAAACACAGACACACCAGAAAGCAGCCGCACACTTACCTTCACAGGAGCGCAGTGCTGAAGCCCCTCGACCAGCCTGCAGTTAGACAACCCCCCCCCCCCCCCCCTCCTCCTCCCCCTACCCCTCCCATCTCTCTCTTACTGCCCCCTCTCCTCCCTCTCTTGGGTTCTCCTGTGTATGTGTGTGTGTGTGTGTGTGTGTGTGTGTGTGTGTGTGTGTGTGTGTGTGTAGTCAGCGTTTTATTATTTTGGCTGTGTGACAGATTGGGAGGCAGAAAGGGGGAGAAGAAGAAGAAGAAGAAGAAGAAGAAGAAGAAGAAGAAGAAGAAGAAGAAGAAGGAGTGGGGCATGAACTCATCAGACGTTCAATTAAAAGTGAGGTGAGACTGGAGGAAGCAGCCTGACATCTAGTGGCGTGAAGTCACACGTGCAGAATTCAGATAAACAACATTGAACTTTTTTTTTCTTCTTTCAGAAACGAACTTCACTAAAAACAGACGACGAAAGCTTATTTTTTTCATATAAATAAATGCAAACCCGTCAAATAACTGCGGAGTAATTCACCTTTATCTTCTCCCACTTCTCCTTGACTAATGTATTCATATATACTTTTTAAAGTTTTTGATCTCATGTGGTGTTTTGAAATATTTTGATGCAAAAAATAAAGGAGGACGACTGTGCTTCAATGTTTTTATCAGTGTGTATGATGACAATATTTCACTCCTTTTTATCAATCATCAATCAATCAACCAACCAATCAATCAGAATTTATTCACAGAGCCTTTTACAACCCTCAAGGTGACCAAGAAACCAAGATTGAAAACATACACTATGTCAACAATAGAGAAAAATAAAATAAAATTAAATAAAATTAAATTAAATAAAATTAAATTAAATTAAATTAAATTAAATTAAATTAAATTAAATTAAATTAAATTAAATTAAATTAAATTAAATTAAATTAAATTAAATTAAATTAAATTAAATTAAATTAAATTAAATTAAATTGTCACCATATTACAGAGATTTTATATATACAGAATCAAAATTCAGTCTGAATAAATAGGTTTTCAGCCTGGATTTAAAAAGGCCAACGTTGGTAATGGTGTGTATTTCGGTGGACAGTTTGTTCCAGAGCCTGGGGGAAGCAGTGAGTTGATGCCTTGCTCTCGGGACCTGCAGTAGCAGCTGGGTTGTAAGGTTAGGCCTTCATGAGGTTGTATATTTTTGTTTCAGTCCAGCAAACATCAGAGATACTCGATGCTCTGGTTGGTGTTTTTCTGAGACGCTAACCGTCCTGCAGGCGTTTGTTGAGTGTGAAGAGGGGAGAAGAAGAGGAGGGTGGGACTGAATGTACAGGAGGATGTGTGTGTTTCCAGAAGTTCACCGAGGTATGAAGGAGCCGGATTAAATAGGAAGGTCTTTATAATCACTGTGGAGCCGTCGGAGGGCGGAGGAACGTTAAGAAACACTGCATCACTGCCAGGATAGATCTCTGCTCTCGTCAAAGCTTTTTCGTTTAATTTTATTAAAATAATCCATCATTGATGTTAAAGAAAAGATTTTTTGGTGTCAAAATGGATCATTTCACTTGTAGCCTGAGATTTAGTCTACTGGTGGTTGAAACTAGTGAAACATTGTCGTATGAGAAAAGAGCATCAGGTTCGACCGCGGCTGTTGTGTTTGTATTAAACTCCTGTTTACTACGAAAAGTGTCTCTCAGTTATCTCTGCTGCTTTAAATTCTCTTCGTCTCTTCATTATGTCTCATTCAAGAACATTTACGTTGTAGATCAGGGACATCAAACAGCCCAGTTTGATCTCCGGTGAGCTGGATTGGTTAAATAGTTCCATAATAACCTTTACATTTTAAATTTGGAAGTTTTTACTATGCCACAAGAAAATGTCTATATTTTCAAAAAAACAAACAAAACACACAATTACTTCAAAAAACAACTACAATCTCAATTTTAATGAAACTTCCAAAATACAGTGGGAACAAACAAAAACGTCTCCTGTAACTGTTGCACTATGCAGTTTATTTTACACCCTGACATCCTGGTTTGGGCCTGGTGTTTGACACCCCAGTCGTCCACTTCAGATTTCTCAAATGCCTTTATTGACATGATACAAACACTCTCTCTTAATGGGGAAAAAAATAACTTCACAATTATCCTGTTTTCCAGAAAAAACTTAGATTATAAATATGTTTCAAGAGACAAACTTGTACTTTAAATATTAAATATTTTCTCGTCTACCATGTTATATTTCTAAACATTTTCAGTATTTTTAACACAATTTTTCCATACTTCTCCTGCGCGTCTCTCTATTTTCCACCACGAGGTGGCAGCAGACACGCGCCATCAATGCAAACAGCAGCTTTGCAGGTCTTATGAAATCATTGCCTTGAAGAAGGCAACTCTTCCTCTTCCTCATTGTCTCTGTTTTCACCCTCCACTATGTGTTCTCTTTGAGTTATAAATGAGGCACACAAAAAAAGTAAATTCAAAGAATTAACTAATTGGATGTTTAAAAAACCAAAAACGCTTTTATTTCAAAGTGATGGTGAAATTCCTCTAACTCTGCATATTTTATTTCTTTCCATTGATCTCTTGATGTTTCGTGACTCCCACTCGTCTCAGATGAATGCTGCATTCAGTGGACGGAGCTGAGCTCAGCATCCATCCCTCCGTCCATTCAGCATTTTAAATCTGACACCAGTGTGAAGAGAAACCCGGCAGCGCTCCCACACTCCTCTACCTTCTCTGGCACGTAAACCCGGTTCTGTGTTCACTTTGTCCTGATATGATCTGCGGTGCCTGCAGCATGTGTGTGTGAATGGCAGGTAGTTGGTTTTCTTCCCCCAAGTGTCACTTCAGAGAGGAAATGGCCTTCAAATTTCATAGAAATATGAATCTTCCTGCTTCCTTCAGGCAGATTTTTATCAGAGACATTTCTCATCGCTGTTAAAGTGAAAACGGATAAAGTTTGTACTGGAAAACCCCTTCGAATCGAAGAATGTTTTCCCTGTTATATTTATGGAATATTGTTGTTTCCCTTGTATTATAGCTTCTTTTTAACTGTATAGCCTGAGTGGCTCAACACGAGCTATTTCATTTTGCTATGTGAGGTTATCAGAGGAAAATCTAAAGGATGAAGAATCTCTTCATTACGCCAAACAGCATCTTGCATTTTCAAACCGCTGCTGTGTAAACGCAAAACTTCTCTGAAACTTAAACACAAAAAGATGATACGTTTTCACTTGAGGCACTGTGGATCATCTCCCTCTGCCAACAAACCTGCATACATGAGCGTTTTTTTAGGTTCTGTGTGTCTTTTTTGCTTCAGACGCCACATTTAAACACCTTCAACCAAATGACGGTGAAACTTTTCCCTCAGTTTCATCCATAAAAGCGACATTGCTTTACAGCAGTGGAGTTGTGAAAAGTGATCTTGTGATGAAAATGTGTCATTTCCCTCTTCAAAGGTCGGGTTTGTTCCTCTTACTCTCATTTTCATTCTGATGCCATATTCTTTTTATAATATTCTCTTTTAAATCCTGATTTAAAGCATCGTGTGTGTGTGTGTGTGTGTGGGTGTTTCCAGTCAGCAGGCCTCGGGGAAGGCACCCTGGTTTTCACAAAAACTGATATTTCTCCCTTTGAGACAGACCATCTGTACCTGGTTCACAGCTACTATGAGCAGCCTGTAACGAGATACATGATGCTATGATAGCCAATCAGAATCCTGGAAAAAACAACATTACGAATTGTGATGTAAATCTCCGCCGAATGCACATAACATGAGATGTATGTACGTGTGTGTACTGGAATATAGATTGTTTATTTTCTCTAATGCAACTCTAAATATTTTTTTTTATTATTTCAATTATCACTAAAGGGTTTATATATGTATTTGTATGTATATTTACAGGTATGCGGCTAGATGGAGTACATGTACATGATGTTGAAGGTATCACATGTATGAATTATATTGTTAAGATTTAATTAAATTAAATTATAAATAAATAAATAAATAAATAACATAACATAACATAACATAACATAAAGAGGCCAAGTTGGGCCAATTTTGCATTTTCAATTATAGTCTTTCAAATGTAACAAACAAAATCAAACTCTATAATGATCAAGATGTTTAAAAGGACAGGCTCTTATCAGAAAGATTCAATGCAATGTATTAAAAGTCGGCTTGTGATGTCATTGAGGTCAAAAGTTGTGTATATTGGCCTTGAGAAACAATATCGTTTGTGTCTTTTTAATCGCTATAATAAGGGTTAAGGTCTCATTTCTATTCTATGTAAATTCTCGATCACACGCTGGACTTTGTTCAAACTATCGGTATCGCTGAAACTTCAGTATGAGATCAAACTGGACATTTCTCATATTAACCACCAAGACCACAAACCTGCATCCTCCTTCTCCTATACCTTCCACAAAATCCCCACTTTAACCACTGCCCCCCCCCCCCCCCCCCCCCCCCCCCGATACTTCTTTTTTACTCTCTCAGTTTCCTCTCACACCTCTGCTTCCTCATTCAGTGAAAAGCGGAAACACACTGACGAATTTCTTGTAAAGTATTTAAATAAAAATACGTTGGGGTTTTTTTTTCTTCCCCTTCCACTAGATGGAGTAAATCACACGGTTATGTGCGTCAGACAAAAAGCCTTTGTGTGTGTGTGTGTGTGTGTGTGTGTGTGTGTGTGTGTGTGTGTGTGTGTGTGTGTGTGTGTGTGTGTGTGTGTGTGTGTGCGTGCGTGTGTGTGTGTGTGTGTGTGTGTGTGTGTGTGTGTGTGTGTGTGTGTGTGTGTGTGTGTGCGTGCGTGCGTGCGTGTTTGTGTGTGTGTGTGTGTGTGTGTGTGTGTGTGTGTGTGTGTGTGTGTGTGTGTGTGTGTGTGTGTGTGTGTGTGTGTGTGTGTGTGTGTGTTACGTGCGCACCGTGCAGCAGCCAGAGAACACCAGCAAACACAAAGCTCCTCTCCAGCACGTTTTCCGCGTGGCTCACGAAACCCAAAAAAATAAGAAAGGGGGGGAAAAAAAACAAAAAGCCCTCTTATCAAATATTAAAAAAGAACCACAGGAAGAACATTCCTCACTGTGGTATGTCTCAGACAGAGGAATGTCCTGTTCTCTGACACTAGAACGCTTTGTTGTAGTTATCTGAGGAAAGGAGGAGCAGTGCAGCAGGGGCGCATGGAGGGGGAGGGGGGGGGTGCAACACTTTTTTTAAAAAACGCTCTGACTCCGTCTCTATGGAAACAGAAAATGCGGAAAATGCTCCTCGTCCTGCCCTCCACAGCCGCAGTCAATAGTTCTGCACATGCTCAGTAGACGGACAATGAGTGTCATGACTCCCAGCCCATATTCTCCTGGGACTTGGTGCTTTTATTTTGACAGTCACCGTAATAACAATCCAACGTGGCCGTCTGTCCATTAGAATGTTCTCCCCTTGTTAAAAGGGGTCATATTATGCAAAATGCACTTTCTGAAGGTTTTCCCAACAGTGATGATCTACATAATATTCAAGACATAAACTTTTGAATTATTCCGTGTCAGAAGTGCAGCTCCAGTCGTTTAAACAGTGACGATCTAATCTGAGCCGCCGGGTTTCAAACTGACCAGTTGGCAGCTTGAGGTTGAGTTTTAGTCACAATCAGGTTTACTGCTCAACCTGATTGTGATTGTGAAACTGGCGATAAGATATAATCAGGCGTGTCACATACAGCCTGTTTCGGCTTTTGACCTTTTCAAAGGTCAAAAGCCGACTGTACAAATTGAGGACTTTTCTCGTCATGTATTTACTTGATATAAGAATATATACTGTATAGATTTCTTTTTTGCTGCATGTGTGTGTGTGTGTGTGTGTGTGTGTGTGTGTGTGTGTGTGTGTGTGTGTGTGTGTGTGTGTGTGTGTGTGTGTGTGTGTGCGTGCATGTGTGTGTGTGTGTCTATTTACCCTGAAATGGACTGGCAACTATCCAGGAAGTGTCTTACCTTCCTTCATAAATAATATAATGAAAGCACTGTGCAGCTGCAGAGCAGGTTGTTTTGTGTGTGTTTTTTCCCAGAGTAATGCATGTGGAGTGTTTCAGCTGCTATTTCGCAGTCAATCACATGACCTGCATGTTTGATTTGGCACGAGCTGCACACCGGATATTCGTCCCGGTTTTTTCCTGAGCCGTTGGGGCCTTTCTCAGGGTGTGAGGGATTCAAACCAGAGCACTTCTGGTTTCCTAAAATCCAGATAAGGGAAAAAAAAGCAGATTCATATCTGCAAGATGTGTTTATTTTTCTGCACCAGAAACTGGCCATTTTTTTCTTTTCTTTTTTTTTAAAGAAAACACACAAAACGAGGACGTTCACATGCAGACACTGAGAGATGCAGGACTATAATATGCGCATGATTTGACACATGTTCAGACTGTTTACTGTGGCACTTATCAGGTATTCTGCTATCGATGCACTCTGGGTAGATTTGGCTCCTGACCTTGCCTCGCCTCGCCTTGCCTCACCTTGCCTCGCCTCGCACAAACAGTGTAAAGGTAACTCACGCCGTCGTCCTAAAATCAAGGCCTATGAAGGTGCAGAATCATGAACATCATATTCGACGTGAGATTCTCTTCTTTTAGAAGAGTTATGTAACCAGGTTGTCGACGCCTGTCGGCTTTAACACGGGATCATTTTAACATCACAGCTCTGTTCCGCGTTCATCATGTTCTTTATCCTGCTA